>NW_023601322.1:56518803-56803513 GCF_014898055.3 Talpa occidentalis
TTTTCGTTGTTATTCGTCCCTCTGAGGTTCTGGCTTTAGGATTCCTTGTAGTATTTTTTGGAGTGGGGGTTTAGACGCAATGAATTTCCTGAGTTTCTCTTTGTCTGGGAAGGTCCATATTCTTTCTTCATGGAGGAAAGAGAGCTTTGCGGGATAGGTATTCTTGTGGTTGGCATCTGTTTTCTTGGAGTCTGTTGACTATGTCCCTCCACTCTCTCCTTGCCCGTAGTGTTTCTTCAGAGAAGTCTGATGTCAGCCTGATTGGATTTCCTTTGAATGTTATCTGTTTCTTCCCTCTTGTCAGCTTCATTATTTTTTCCTTGTCCTGGATTCTTGGGAGCTTTTACTATTATGTGTCTTTGCTGTGTTTTTCTTTCGTCGTGGAAGTTTGGTGTTCTTTGCTTCTTGTATATCAATTTTTAGCTCCTTCTTCGCATTTGGGAAGTTCTCTTCAATTATCTCCTGGAATATTTTCTCTGTTCCTACATCTCTCTCCTCTCCTTCTGGAATTCCTATAATCTTATATTTTCCTTTCCTCATGGAGTCAGATAGTTCCCGGAGTCTTTCTTCATTCTTTTTCCTTCGTACTTTCTTCTTTCCTTTCTGTTTTTGTTCTTTATTTCTGTGTCTTCAAGAGTACTTATTCGTTCTTCCATTTCATCTATTCTGCTTTCATTGCTTTTCCCAGAGTTCTTTAGTTCCTCCATTAATTCTTTGATCTCCTGCATTTCTTTTACTTCCCTCTTTAGGGACTCAATTTCATTCTTCTGACCATTGTTTTCCCTCTTTAGGGACTCAATTTCCTTCTTCTGATCTATCACTTTTTTTTAATCATGGCAATTTTATATTCTCTTTCTGAAAGGCTCAGAAGTTCTTCCAAGTTGCTGTCATTGCAATCTGGGGAGTGGTTTTCTTTTTGTTGTGTGCTTCTTTCCTGAGGCGTTGTTAGGTTGCGTGTGGTTCTTCTACTCCCTACTGTCTGTTTTCTAATTTGTCGTATGCGTTGGGACACTGTGTTGCTCGGACTGGCTGGCATCTTTGGTGAACTTCTCCGCTCCCCTCTGGCTCCTGCAGGAGCCATCTCTGGCTTCTGGGGGAGCTTTCTGATGGTTTTAGGCAGCTTTTACTTTAGAAATGTCCCTGTTCCTATAATGGCGAAGCGGGATGCAGTCCCTGCGCCTCCGGTCTCAGGCACACTCTTCTGTGTGCCCGGTCTGCCCCGGACGTGGGTGCCTGCTCCCTCTGTGGGCTCAGACTGCTGGTCGGAAGGGGCCTGGCGTGGGCTAACTTCCTGGCTGGCCACTGGGTCCTCCAGAAGCCTTCTGCCCTTCTCAAGCAGTCTTAAGAAATTTCCTGTTCTATGGGGTGTTAGTGACTTTTTTTTCCTGGTCGCTAGGTGGCGCCAGAGATCTCTCCTATTGTCCTTGGGGGGCTGTTTTTCGCCTCCCCCTACCCCATGGGACAGGGAATAGAGCGGGAATGGTAGGGTAAGCCTCAACAGCTTTGGGGTGCTATGTCTGCCTTGTGCCCCACCGTCGTGGAGAATCCACGCCCCAAGTTTTCGTGCCCTGGGTCTCAGTTCAAAGCCCTCAGTTCCAGGACGCGGGCTGTAGCCCAGTTCAGTGGCGGGAATGGCGCCTTTGCACCCCGCTCCCGTGCCTGGGCGCCTGGTTCCTGCTCACTCAGGAGGGACTTTCACCCCCGTGAGGGCCTCCGCGCGTCTCCCCCAAGCTAGGTCGCAGGCGCGGGGAACCTGAAGCGCGCCGCTCTCCGCGCAAGCTTACCGGCAGCCCGGGCTGTGTGCGCGTCTCCCGGGGTCTTTGTTCTTCTCTAATGGCGCCCTGAGCCGTTTGCTCACCGCCGCGGCGGATCCTGCAGGGTTCTCCACAGCTCCCGTTCACGGGGTGTGGTGGCTGCAATAGTTCCTTTCCACTCACAGTCCCGCTTGCTGCTTCGTTTGTTCTTGTTGGCCGTTTTGGTTTGTTGTTTTCCTCCTCTCTGCCGGGTCGGAGAGTGCCGCCTCTGTGGGCGGGGGAGGGGAGCAGGATTCTGCGCTTCCCTCCCTTCTGGTCCTCTTTTATGGCCACTTTCTTCTTCGGGTAGTTTGCTGGAGTCACCCGTTTATCTTCCGTGTCCCACTTCCCACTGGGACCTCCCGCTTTTCCTCCCTATTAACTTTTTTTAATGGGAGATCTTACTCGCGGCGTCTCCTCGCCGCCATGTTGCTCCGCCCCCCCTCAAAGTATTTTTTAATTTCTTCTTTGATCTCCTCATTTGTCCAGTGGTCTTCCAGTAGTGTGGATTTCAATCTCCATGAGGTAGGAGGGTTCCTGGCCTTCTTTTTATGGTTTATTTCTAGTTTGATACCTTCATGATCAGAGAAGATGGTTCGTATGATTTGTATTGGTGTATCTGTTGATTTGTCTTGTGTCCCAGTATGTAATGGATCCTGGAGAATGAACCGTGTGTGATTGAGAAAATGTGCACTCAGATTTTTATGGGTTTAGTGTTCTATAGATGTCTCTTAAGCCCATGAGCTTTAGTGTTCTTACTTATTTTTTGTCTCGTTGATCTATCCATTGTTGATAGTGGTGTGTGGAAGTCTCCTACTACATATGTGTTTTCTCTGATGTCTGTTTTCAGAGATGATAATAGTTGTTGACATATTTTGGTGCTCCTTCATTTGGTGAGTGTATGTTAATGAGTGTTATTTCTTCTTGAAGTATTGTCCCCTTGATCATAATGTAGTGACTCTCTGTGTCTCTTTTTTACCTTTTTGAGTTTGAAATATGTTTTATCTGATATAAGTATAGCTGTTCTTGCTTTCTTTTTTGGTCCATTTGTTTGAAGGATTGTTTTCCATCCTTTCAGTTTCAGTCTATTTTTATCATTTGTAGTTAAATGTGTTTTGTTTCTTCATCCAGCCTGTGGCTCTGTGTCTTTTTCTTGAAGAGTTTAGTCTATTTACATTTAGAGTTAATGCTGATATTAACTAATACCTGTATTTGCCATTTTGTCTTTTATCTGGTTTTATTTATTTATTTCTTATGTTTTTTTTTTTTTTTTGTCTTGTTTCATTCTTATTCATTCCTCTGTTGGCTCTGGCTTTAGGACTCTTTGTAGTATTTTTTGGAGTGGGGGTTTAGTTGTGATGAAATTCTGGAGTTTCTCTTTGTCTGGGAAGGTCCTTATTCTTTCTTCATAGAGGAAGGGAAGCTTTGTGGGATAGAGTATTCTATGTTGGAATTTGTTATCTTGGAGTCTGTTGACTATGTCCCTCCACTCTCTCCTTGTCCATAGTGTTTCTTCACAGAAGTCTGATGTCAGCCTGATTGGTTTTCCTTTGTATCTTATCTGTTTCTTCTCTCTTGTCAGCTTCATTGGGTTTTCCTTGTCTTGGATTCTTGCGAACTTTACTATTACGTGTCTTGCTGTATTTTTCCTTTCATCATGGAAGTTTGGTGTTCTTGGTTCTTGTATGTCTATTTTCAGCTACTTCTTCATGTTTGGGAAATTCTCTTCAATTATTTCCTTGAATATATTCTCTGTTCCTATGTCTCTCTCCTCTCCTTCTGGGATTCCTATAACTCTTGTATTTCCTTTCCTCATGGAGTCACATAGTTCCCAAAGTCTTTCTTCATTCTTTTTCCTTTGTGCTTCTCTTTCCTTTTCTGTTTTGGTTCTTTGTATTTCTGTGTCTTCAAGAGTACTTATTCCTTATTCTATTTCATCTATTCTGCTTTCATTGCTTTTCCCAGAGTTCTTTAGCTCCTCCATTAAGCTTTTGATCTCCTGCATTTCTTTCACTTCCCTCTTTAGGGAAATTTCATTCTTCTGATTGTTGATTATTTTTCCATTATCATTGTTTTCCTTTATGAATTCTTTCAGTTTTTTAATCATGGAAATTTAAATTATCTATCTGGAAGGCTCAGAAGTTCTTCCAAGTCACTGTGGTTGCAATCTGGTGGGTGATTTTCTTTTTGTGGTGTCTCTTTTCCTTGAGGACTTGCTTGGTTGGTTGTAGTTTTTCTTCTCCCTGTTGCTTGTTTTCTAATTTGTCCTATCATTGGGACACTGTCACTAGTACTGGCTGGAAATTTTTTGGTGTGTTCTTTCTGGGATGTCAGAAACTGGTGGTCCAATTGAGTCAAAAACTGTTATGCCAGAAGTGCAATAGGGTAGTGGTACTATGAATATGTTAGTGGTCGCTGTCACAAATATCCAGAACCAAGTGAGAAATACATGGAACACTTTTTTTTTTTTTATAGAGGCATGTTTTATTTATTTATTTGTTTGTTTCTTTGTTTATACATGCACTGGGTACAGTCAGAAGCACGGGAGGGTGAGAGAGTTCACCAGAGCCAGAGTGGGGAGCAGAACAGGCAGAAGGACTGAAGTACACTGCTGAGGGGAGCAGCGGGCAGCAGGAGAGGTCTGCGCACCATGTGGGACCCTCCTCCGGTGGCCGGGGAGCAGCCTGGGATGGAACCGGCGCCACAGAGGCCGCGGGCAGCTTCGCAACCCTGCGCTCAACTGCTGCGCCACCGGGGAGGCCCATGGAATATATTTTTTTCTACCTATCAGATACAGGGTTCAAAATTCAGAGTAAGAAAATAAAAGAAATGGAACTATATAAATAAATCTCAGAAAGAAGTTTAGAGATATGCAGGAAAAAACATAGCAAAAGAATGCTGTAAGAAACACAATCAATGAACAGAAAACCAAAACTGAAGTTCTAAATAAGAAATTAATAAAATGAAAAAATCAGAAATTTCATTGGAAGAGATGAAAAATTCTGGAAAAAGACAAGGAGATAGAATTAATCAAATGGAAGAATTAAATGTTGAGCTCAAACAGGCAAATTGGTAAGAGATAACATAGAATAAGAAAGAAATATATAAAGGGAAAAATGAAGAAAAACATTAAAATTATCTGATAACACAAGGTAAGGAAACAAAAGAATCATAGACTTCCAAGTAGGAGAAAAGAGAGAAGAAAGGAACTGAAAAACTATTTAAATAAATAATGGAAGAAAACTTCCCAAACTTGAAAAGAGAAAAGTACATACAAATACAGAACCCCCAAACCACCCAAATCCCTCAACAAAAAGACAGCTACAGCAAAACATAGTATTAAAGCATCTAAGCATCCAAAAAACATCACCAAGCATACCTAGTAGCCAAAGGGTTACATCTCAGTGCTATCACTGCCATGGCCTGAGTTCCACCAGCCAGGGAAGTAACAAACATGGTGCAGCAAACCTCTCTTCTATCTCCTGACGCTCCCGATAGCAGTGTATTTTAGTCAAGCTACCTGTTCTGTTTCCCACTCTGTCTCTGGTGAATCCTCTCACTCCCCCCTACTTCTGTCCTATATTTCAGTTCTTCTACACAAAAAGAAAAGAAAAAAGAAAAAATATAAAATACATAGATCACCAATAAAGGAATCCCAATTACACTAGCATCAAACTTCTCTGAAGAAATACTATAGTGAAGAAGATAATGGAGTAACATAATTTAAAAAATAGAAGATTAAAAATTACCAACCAAGAATAGGTATCCTTCAAATTTATCCTTCAAGTATGAGTGGAAATAAAGACCTTTTCAGACAAATAGGATCTTAGGGGATTTTTCAAACACTAAAACTTCCCTTCAAAGAAATATTAAAAAGAACCTTAGTAATTAAAGCAAAAAGGGAATGAAGAAAAAAAAAAAAAGCTGAACAAGGTGATTATTGAATAGAATCCCAGTACTAAGAACAACATATCAGTAGTGAAATTTAGTATATCAATAACCACCCCAGAGCCACCAAACATGACCATACGGAATAAGTTTTACTATCAGGCATGTGAAGACAAAACACACTTTAGTGTGTAATACCTTTAATGGGAAGGAAATTTAATACAATTAGTATGCAACAAAGAAAAGGAGAATAATGAAATTTCCAAATCAAACACCCAAAGTTAACCATGCCCTCATGGGTAAATGTCCAGCCAAACAGGGTTGGCCCAAAGCAGGGCCACTGAGGTCTGAAAGCCTGCCTCAAGTCTAAGGCACCATCTGGTGGGGACACATTGGAAAGCTGCAGGAGAGGCCCAGCACATCTGGGACAAAAGGATCAAAATCAAGACAAATGCTGTCATTGTTAACTTCCCACAGTCCTCTAACCCACATATGTTTCAACCAGTTCAGGATTAAGAAGGAAGCACTGTCTCTTCACATGTCTCTCTGCTCCATGTTCCACCTCCAGTCTCCTTCTGGCTCTCCACCCTTCTCTCTTCCTTCCCCAGTCTCCTCTCCAGCTTCCTCTCAGCCTTACTCACCTCCACCCTCCAGTGGGTGGGGCATGAAAACTGGAACCTCCCCTCTCCTTGGGGACCACCCTGTTACAAACTCAACAATGAAAACACACAGAGTTTTGAGGTGTATCAGGAAAACAGAATCCAAACTTCGTTGTTACCAGGAAACACACCTAAGCTCCAAAGATAAACACAAACTGAAAGTAAAGGAATGGAAACACTTCAACAGCTATGTGGTAACCAAAGGCATGCAGGGATAGATAAAATAAATGTCCGACTTAAGAAAGTAACAAGAAACTGAAATGATAACAAGAAACTGAATTTATATAATTGTGGGATCCCTAGCCCCTATTATTGTTGTGGATATTGTCTTGGTGCCCAGAGTTCCAGCTTGTCAGGTAGATAGATGTAGGGTGAGGCCAGGGGACCCCTCACCAAGGGAAAAAGCCCTGGTTTGAGGATCATCCTGGAAAACCAGTATCTGCTGAAAATAACAGGCAGATATTAGATAGAGATAATATGTTTTGACCTGCAGGAACAATAGAGCCCTCCAGGTAATGATTATGATTTTCTTTGTCATTTATTTGTATAGCTGTCTTCTGGTCTTTAATTGTAAGTCTGTGCTTATCTTGATTGGTAGGGTGAGTTTCTTCTAAAAAGAAGAAGGTTGTAAATCAAAAAGAAATCTCTACATCTTTTGTTTTTTTTTCATTTTATTATTTTTAAAGATTTATTTATGCATACAAGAGCTGGGGTACAGGCCAGAGGTGTTGTGGGTGAGGGGATTCACCAGAGATAGAGTGGGAAACAGAACAGGCAGATCAATGGAAATACCTTACTGAGGGGAGCAGCCTGAGAGCCAGGAGAGATCTGCCGCACCATGTGGGTTGCTCCCTTCCCGGCTGGGGGATCAAACTCGCACTGCAGTGGCTGCAGATAGCATCATAGGTTGCATCTTAACCCCTTGTGCCATAGGGAGGCCCCTGATTTTCATTTTAAATAGATGTTTTAATTATTATATCTCAGTATTCATTATTCAAAAATATTTTCATAATGTAACACATTTTTCCTTTATGATTCAAGTCAAGGAATATATATCTTGGTCGTTGAACTTTGATATCATTTTTTTTAAATATTTTATTTATATTTGCGTAGAAGAACTGGGATGTAGGCCAGAGGTGGGAGGGTGAGTGGATTCCCCCAAGACTGAGTGGGGAGCTGAACAGGCAGATTGACTGAAATACACTGCTAAGGGGAGCAGTGGGCGAGACAGGAAAGTTCTGCTGCGCCATATGGGTTTGCTCCCCAGCCAGGGATGGAACTCAGGCCATTACGGTGATAGCACTGAGACTTAACTCCACTACCACCAGGGAGGCCTTGTTATCATTTTCATTAAATTTTTGTATTTCTCTTTATTTTGACATCTTTTAACTCATTAGTTCAGACCATTTCATTGAAGGTGATTATTGAGAAATAGGTGCTTGTTATCTTTTTGTTTTTGATTATTTTATTTTATTTTTCATGTTTGCGTGATGACTTCCTATATTAGTAGATATAATAAATCTCATGGGCTGGATATTATTGACAAAAGTAAAAGCATTGTGTGTAATAATCAGATAATAGAATTGGAGAACTGCACCCGTAGCACTTTAGTATGTACTCAGTTAAGGAACTAAGTTGAGAAGATGAAAATGGTCAAAATAACGGGAGTACCCTTCATATTCAAAAAAGATTAATACTACACAATTTGAGGAAATATTTTCAATAATATATTTAAGGTCTTTTCCTTAATTACTTTCATGAATCATGTCTTTTATGGTTTGTCCTTTTTATTTTCCAGGACAAACTCTATTTCCAGAAAATGACAAATTCCACCATGGTGACTGAATTTATTCCTGTGTGCTTTACTAATAAATAGGAGCTAAGGTGCCTGAACTCCATGTTATTCCTTCTAATGTACTTGGCCACCCTCATGGGGAATCTTCTCATGATAACTGCTACCACACTCGACCAGAATCTCCACACAACCATGTATTTCTTCCTCAGAAATATGTTCATCTTGGACATGTGCTACATTTCTGTCACTGTACGGAATGCTTGTCTCAACTCTCTCACTGACAACAGAGTAATTTCTGTGGCTGGCTGTGCTGTGGACTTCTAGTGAGTCCGAACCTGGGACACGACAGGGAGGGAAATCAGACATGGGGGACTGTCATGTCTAGCATGCAGTAAATCTTTATTGTCTTAGTGCTCATTATATACTATTTTAATTGCAGCAGGTGTAACATCAAAGCATACCATATAATGATAACACGTGTGAATGATTAGTCTACTTTCTTACTATTATCTATTTACTTCAGACAGTAGGGTAGCAGGTGGTTAGTTCTCACGCGCATAATCTTATTGCCCCCTAGCCAGAGCCTGGGAAATTCGCTCATTATTTTTGTTATTCTCAAACTGTGGAGATGTACACCGGTCACTTACAGCCTCTCAACACCAAGTCCTGTCACCCAGAGGTTTTCCTCCGAGATGCATGTGTTTTCACATGCCTTAAAGACTTGGGTCAAGGCCCTTCTGCTCACTACATGGGGTGGCCGCCTCCAACACTATGTAACTCAGATCTTCATGGTCATTTATTGTGCATATGTGGAACTTCTGTTTCTCACCATCATGGCCCATGACCGTTATGTGGCCATTTGCTAACCTCTCCGCTGCCCAGTCATCTGCAAACTCCCCAGCAGGATAATGCACTTTTGAATGATGCTACCACTGTGGTCATCAGTGTAACAGGAAGGTTGTTACCCATCTTTGCACCATCAAATGGGAATCTGAGTCTTCCAAATCTAATTTGTTGAGAATCTACCGGGTTGAAAAAAGTCTTCCAATTATATAATAGCATGATAGTTCAATGATTCACCAATTGACCATTTTCCCTCTGACTCCTGTGCAGTCCATATGAAGACTACAGCAGTGTTACAATAAAAGAAACAAACATATGTTTCCTAGAACTTGTTCTAATCAGTTAGCATTTGTACAAGAGGGCTCTTGGCCAGAATAGAGTGTTTGCTTCCTATGGAACCAAAAAACAAACATTGTATAAAATGCACACACACACACAAACACACACACATGCACACTCCAGAATCTCCCCATTTACAAGAGCCCTAAGCCAAATATTGGAAGCTAGCCTTATGTGCATAGACTCAGGACATCCCATAAGAACAAGGTTAGCTTCCATACAACAGACTTGATCTCATTACCCAAAGCAAAAGTTATTTAAAAAGCAGCAACAGCAGCAGCAAAAAAAGAAGAGAGGAGGAGGTGGAGGAGGGGCAGAGGCAGGGGGAGAGGAAGGGACAACAGCAGCAGCAACAACAATAAAAACAAGAAAGGATAGGAATAAAAAGGGCAAATATCAAGAAATGACTGATGCTGAAATCAAAATGCATGTTGAGAAAAGTCTCATTGTTTTCAAATATGAATATGACAGATATAAATAGCTATTGCATATTCCAAAGAGCAAATTTCCTAATCTTTGATGAGGGTCACTGCAGAGATACATAATCTGGGTGATATGAATGCAGGATATGGCTACAGATATTATCATAAAATAATGTAACCCTCATAAAGTGTTGGTGGAATGTAGGAGGAATCCTTATGAAAGATAGTTTGGTTGTTTTCCAAAATATTAAATATTCACTGCTTTATATGTCTAGTTTTCTATTTTGAAATTTTACAGTCAGAAAATTTACTTGATATGACTTTGATCTTCATTAATTTGTTGATATATGTGTCATGAAACAATATGTAGTCAATTCTGGAGTATGTCTCATGTGCACTTGAGAAAACATATATTCTCATTTTAGGGGATTCAAACCTTTTCTAGGTTTCATAAATTGTCTTCTATTATTTATTTTTATCACACATGATCCATCATCATAGTCCCTTGTGCTCTTCCCTACCCCATTTTGACCCATTTCCTCCCCTCTCCTGCTATGTGACTCGGATATATGAGCTTGCAAGTTTTGTCTTTTACTTGACCTTTTGTTCAGTTTCTCTATATTACACATATAGGTGAAACCATCCCATATTTATCTCTTTCCTTCTGAATTATTTCACTTAGCATGATCCCTTCCAGCTCCATCCATCTTGCCACAAAAGGCATGAGTTTAACTTTTTTGATCACTGAATAATATTCCATTATACATACACATAACAACTTTTTGATCCATTTGCCTGTTTGGGAGCATCTGGGTTTTTTCCATGTCTTGGTTATTGTAAATAGTGCTGTCATAAACACAGAAGAGCAGCTTTCCTTTCAAATTAGTATTTTTTGGGTAGATTCCTAGAAATATAATTGTTTAGTCATATGTTAGATCCATTTTCATTATTCTGCAGAAATCCACACAACTTTCCATAGTATTACATTTAAATTTTACATTCCCTGGGCCTCCCTGGAGGTGCAAGGATCTAAGATGCAACCCATGGGGCTATCCACTGCCACTGCAGCACGGGTTCCCTGGCCAGGGACATACACACATGGCTCAGCAGACCTCTGCTGACTCACCCGCTGCTCCCCTCAGCAGTGCATTTCAGTCAATCTGCCTATTCTGTTCCCCACTCATTCAAGTTCACTTATTTGTTCTTCCTGTTCTGGTGAGTCCTCCACACACCTCCCCCATCCAGGCCTCTGGCCTATACCCCAGTTCTTGCATGCATAAATAACTCTTTAAAAAATAAATTTTACGTTCCCACCAGCAGTGTAAGTGAGCTAATTTTTGTCCACATACCCTCCAGCATTTGTTTCTTTACAATTATTTTTATTTTAATGTGGGTCATTCTTACTGGTGTCAGATGGTATCTCATTGTGGTTTTGATTTGCAATTCCTTTATAACTACTGATGTTGAACTTTTTTTTTTTTTTTTCTTATGTCTGTTGACCATTTGCATTTCTTCTTTGGAGAAGTTTGCATTTCTTGTTAGCTCTTCTGTTCATGTTTTGACTTTGATAGTTCACAGGTAAACATGTGGTTGTTTGCTCACTTTTGTTCAGTTGTGTAGTTTTTTGTAGGTCTTTGATGTCAGTCCCTAATTAGTTGTACTGCATGCAAATATTTTCTTCCATTCAATAGGATGTCTCTTCATTTTGGTTACTGTCTCCTGTAGGGACCCCGACCTGAATATCCGGGTTCTTGCCTGAAGCAGATACTGAATGCTAGCCCGAGGTAAGTTTCAAGTTTCCTATTATGACGATTAAACCCTGCCCCCTGCTTGCTTGTTGTGGCTCATTTGTATTGGTGGTCTCTCCTTGTTCGAGATAACGAGAGACCTCCTCTTCTGAACCTATATAACACTGTACACATCCTGAATAAAGGAGACTAGCAACAATCCTGGCTTTGTCTCCACTCCTTGCGTTCCCCTGTCCTACCTAGCCCCTGCTACGTCCCCCGGTTACTGTGTTGATTTGCCCAGCAGGTCCCTACAGGCTCCATTTCTGTATAGAAGCTTTTTATTTTGATGTGTTCCAGCTGTCTATCATCTATTCTGTTTTGTTTACTTTTCAAGCTGATTTCTCAAAGTTGTTCTTAAGGTTTATGTCATGAAGTGTTTTGACTATGTTCTGTTTTATGTTTTATGGTGTCAACACATACATTCAATTTTTTTTAATCCATTTTGGGTTGATTTTTGTGAATAGTGTGAGGTAGTAGTCTAGTCCCAATACTCTTTTTTTTAAATTTTTTTAAAGATTTATTTTTATACAAAAACTGGGCTGAAGGCCAGAAGTTTGGGGGGTGAAAGGATTCACCAGAGAGAGGGTGGGGTGCAGGACAGGTGGATCTACTGAAATCTACTGCTAAGGGGAGCAGTGGGTGAGAAAGGAGAGGTCTGCTGTGTCTTGTGTGTTAGCTTCCTGGCCAGGAAATAAACTCATGTTGCAGTAGTGATAGCACTGAGACTCAATGCCTATGCCAGCAGTGAGCCCCCTAGTTTCCCATAACTCTTATGTTCCCATTACTCTTATGGAGTCATATAATTTTCTGTGTTTCTTCATTTTTTCCCTTCATTCTCTCTTTCCTGTTCTATCCAGACCTTGTTTATTCACTCATTAGAGTTTACTTAATTGTTCTTCCATTTGATTTATTTTACTTCCATAGCTTTCATCTGAATTTTGCATGTCCTCTCTATACTTTTAAATATCCCAAATTTCCATGTTTTATTTTGAGGTTCAAATTCAATGTTCTGGTTTTTTTTTTTTATTTTATTTCTAAGAACATTCACTTGTTTTTATGAGTTTTCTCATTGTTCCTAAACTTTTTTGAATTTATCGTGGTGATTTTTTTTAAAGACTTATTTATTTATTTATATAAGAACCGGGGTATAGGTCAGATGTGCAGGAGGGTGAGAGGTTTCACCAGAGACAGAGCGGGTGGCAGAACAGGCAGACTGACGAAATACACCACTGAGGGGAGCAGCGGGCGAGACAGGAGAGGTCTGCCGCACCATATGGGATTCTCACTGGCCTCTGGGATCGAACCAACACTGCAGAGGCCATGGACAGCTACACAGTGCTACACTCAATCGCCTGCGCCATCAAGGGTGGCCCATATGGTGGTAATTTTAAACACTGTGTTTGATAGGAAAAACATATCTTCCACGGTTTTGTAATAGAGTTTTAGAAAAATCTCTCTGTGTGTTGTATGATTCTCCTAAAGACTCATATATCCAATAATTAAGGGTTTTTCCTTCTCCTCATTATTTGCTTTAGGACCCTGCTGCTGTGGATGGGGATTTGCTGAGTGTAGCTCCTCTCCCTTAACATAGGAAGGCTTACCTATTGGGGAAGTGGCTTTACATAGTCACATGGCCTGCAGGGACTTGCCCTACTCCCTCAGTGGTGCTCATGGTCTCACTAGTCCTGCTGAGTTGCTGATGAGGTCTGGGGGGAGATAGCAAAGCTTTGATCAGCTCTGGTGTCTCATTTTATATTTCTACATCATATGCAAACGTGTTATTCAAGGTTATCCTGATTTAAAACAATGAGAGATCAATTATGTTCCTTAATTACATTAATTACTTAATTTACCAATAATTTACAAACATGCACAGGTAAAAATGTTTCCATTTGTCAAACTTTGGCCAACACTCTTGTATTTTAATAGGGTCCTATGGTCTGAAAATCATTAATTTCCTGAAATTAACCTTGGGGTATCTGCTCTCACTGGATAGTAAGGATTGGGTCCCCAGGGGCTTTGTGGTGATATCACAGGTGCTTGCATTTTTAGAACATGACTGACCTGTTTATATAACGTAAAAATGATTCCTTGTTCTTCTGAAGATATTTTCAAAAAGTTGTTGGTATAGTAATTCTGTTTAAACCATTTTCACACAAGGGACCATGGTGATAATTCACAGATAAATGTGTGGAGGGAATATTATAGGGATTATAACAAAGATGAAATGCATGCATTGTATGAAAATGAAAAATGATGTAAAAATATATAAAATAATTAAAAATAAATAAATACAATAAAATATCACTAAATAAAAAAAAAATAAACCATTTTCAAATCTTGCTTTGGAGATAATAACAAGAGAATCTTTGTTCTTCTCTCCAAAATAAAAACAAGTAATACACTAATGTATACTTTGTGGTTAGAACATAACTGCAATGACCAGACATCTTTTTTTATGGGACAATTAATCATTTCATTAAAACAAATGTTCAGGGCCTCCCCAGTGGTGCAGAGGTTGAGCGCTGGGTTGCGAAGCTGCCCGCAGCCTCTGCAGCACCGGTTCGATCCCTGGCTGCTCCCCGGCCACCAGAGGAGGGTCCCACATGGTGCGCAGACCTCTCCTGCCACCCGCTGTGCCCCTCAGCAGTGTACTTCATCAGTCTGCCTTTTCTGCTCCCCACTCTGGCTCTGGTGAATTCTCTCACCCTCCCCCACTTCTGACTTATCTCACCCTACCCCACTTCCCCCAGTGCTTGTATGAATACATAAATAAATCTTTAAAAAAAAAAAAAAAGTTCAGCCAGCAGATGAGTATCTGAAGAAAATAGTGAGCACAGAGAAATCTTATCAATTATTTTATAATTGTAGCTATAATTTCTAGTGCCACAACAGTGATATTATTGAGGATTGTGTAGTTTTGTGAATACACAAAAATTTAAAATTGTTGATAATTGTTTCTATATTCTGTCACAAATTTTTCAATTTTTTTTTCTATTCAAATGACTCTTACTTACCTAAACATGGAAAATGCTTGCAATTTCATACAGAACATCCAGAGAAGACAAAGGACATTAATACCAGACAATAAAACATAATATTAAAAAAATTAGATACATACATATACACACTATTTAATATGTAACTATTTAATACAAATGCATAGTAAATAAAATAATTTAATATTTTTAGGTATTCATTGAACTGCAATGAATTAACAAATCTCAATTAGTTGTCCTACTTATTAGTCTTTTGTCTTTTTCAATCATTTCTATAATTTATGCTAAAGGTGAATTTGTGTGTATACTCTTGTGACCATATATGTAAATATACACAAAAGAGTTGTGAACTATACTTTTAAGATTTATTTATTTTATACAAACAACAACTGGGGTACAGGCCAGAGTGTGGGAGGTAAGAGGATTCACCAGAGACAGAGTAGGGAGCAGAACACATGAATTGACTGAAATACACTGCTGAGGGGAGAGGTGGGTGAGTCAGGAGATGTCTGCTGCACCATGTGGGTCACCTGCATGTCGGGATGAAGTCATGCTGCGGTGGCTGCAGGCAGCTTCATAGTGCTGCATCTTAACCCTTTGTGCCACCAGAGAGACCCCAGTTGTGAAATATTTTTAATAACACTTTGAATTGTATTAGGTAATAAAATTCATTTCATCATTTCTCAAAAACCTATAAACAACTTTTTTTTTTTTTTTTTAAATAAGACCAGGGGTCTCTCTGGTGGTGCAAGGGGTTAAGTCTCAGTGCTATGAAGCACAATGAATCTGCCCACAGCCACTGCAGCATGACTTAGATCCCTGGCCAGGGAGTTGACCAAAATGGTGCAGCAGCCCTCTCCTGTCTCTCCTGCTGCTCCCCTCAGCAGTGTATTTCAGTCAATCCACCTGTTCTGTTCCTCACTCTGTCTCTGGCGAATCCTCTCAACTCCCCACCCCTGCACCTCTGGCCTGTACCCCAGTTCTTGTATACATAAATAAATGAATCTATAAAAATAAAATAAAACAAAATAAGACTGGGGTAAGTTAGAAAGTGCTTATTTGTAATATATAAATAAAGATGATCTTTTAAAAAGTTACTATAAACCACTATTGTACATTTTCTTATTTAAAAAATACAAAAGAGCATTGAAAGTGTAACCATGCTACGTTAACCAACTTATTTGATTTCACTAGCAGAAAAATACACTTTGAGCAGTCCTTTTTCATATTTCTGACATGAAGAAATATACTTATTTATTCTTAATAACTATCACTCTTAGCTTTCATGAATACTTAATCTTTGTTTTGTTTGTATGCCCTTTATATAATCATGAATAGAAACATTTCAATAAGCATTTACTATAAATTCAAACAAAGATGGTTTTTATTATGAGTTACAAGAAATTATTAACATCAAAATCTACAAACTATGTTAATATTTTTGTATTTTAATATATTTATGCACTAAAGCAATTTTTTTTTTATTTCTAGTAATGACTGGAGTTCTAACTTTGTATCATATTGTCAATAGTACTTTTTATTATGTTTTGCAGTTGACTTTGGCTTGAAGCTACATAATACAAAATTTCCCTTTAAGACCATTAACTGAGGACCTCCCCAGTGGCGCAGCAGTTTGAGCGCTGGGCTGCGAAGCTGCCTGCAGCCTCTGCAGCACCAGTTCGATCCCAGACTGCCAGCAAGGGTCCCACATGGCACAACAGACCTCTCCTGCTGTGCCCATTGCTCCCCTCAGCAGTGTATTTCATCAGTCTGCCTGTTCTGTTCCCCACTCTGGTGAATTCTCTCACCCTCCTGTGCTTCTGACTGTACCCAGTGCTTGTATAAACAAATAAATAAATCTTAAAAAAAAAAGACCATTAACTGAAATGAAAAAAAAAACTAAATAATATTTTGTAATAAACAGAAACATAAAAACAAAAAATAAACAGTCATTAAATGTGATAATACAATTATCACATTTAATTAATTCAAACTAATTAGAGACAATGTACTTAATTATGTTGGAGAGAAATTGATAGATGACTTAGCATAAAGTGCAATTGTCTGCATTAGCACTATGTTAGTTTCAAAGTTCTAAACACATATCATATATTATATTCAACATTTTGGGGAAGGTTAAAAGTATTGCAGATTTTCCAACAGTGATTGTTTTATATGATACATTTTTTTCCTTAATTTATCATATATACTTGTTCTTATTTTTATATTTTTTCTTCACTGGAATCAAGCTCCTAAAATAACCATAACATGATTTCCTACTTCTATAAATATCCCATTAAATTTTGACTGGCTGTGTGTAATCAATATTTTTTGAAGGATTAAGACCTTACCCTATCATACATGTTACTATAAATGTGATTCTATAATATACACATATGTGATTATATATTGTTCATAATGTAATGATAATGATGTCATTTATGATACAATTATTTCTTTTTTTTCCTTTTTTTTTTGTAAAGATTTATTTATTTTTATTTATACAAGCACTGGGTACAGTCAGAAGCGCGGGAGGGTGAGATAATTCACCAGAGCCAGAGCAGGGAGCAGAGCAGGCAGAAGGACCGAAGTACACTGCTGAGGGGAGCAGCGGGCAGCAGCAGGAGAGGTCTGCGTACCATGTGGTACCCTCCTCGGTAGCCGGGGAGCAGCCAGGGATCGAAAATGGTGCCGCAGAGGCTGCGGGCAGCTTTGCAACCCAGCGCTCAACCGCTGGGCCACCGGGGAGGTCCTATGATACAATCATTTCTATGTAAGAGAATAAAGAATATGCATTGTGGACCTCTCTGGTGCCCTAGGGGTTAAGTGCTGGGCTACCATAGCAATGATCCACCATGATAGCCTGAGTTCCATCAAAGAGGAGAGCTAACACACATGGCACTGCAGCTAATACACATGTCTCATTTTATGCTCCCCTTAGCAGTGTATTTCAGTAGATCTGCCTAATTTGCTTCCCACTCTGTCTCTGGTGAATCTTCTCACCCCCATACCTCTGGTCTACATAACAGTTCTTTTATGCAAAAATAAATACATAAAATCTTTACAAAAATAGAATATGCATTGTGAACCAGCTTTATTAACATGATTTTTTATTAACTAACATGCATATAGTAATTTACCTGTAGCTAAAAGAAAAATATATGTTTTCTAAAATTAAACCCAAGGAATTTACACTTATATGAGAGCAATAAAACACACAACAAATTATTTTAATTAAATGTAATATTTTGTATTTTAAACAAAAATAAAATCAGAATGATATATTTGACATTATCAAGAAGATTTCAGGACCTCGCTGGTGGTGCAGGCAGTTGAGCGCAGCACTGCAAAGCTATCCACAGTCTGCAGTGCCCGTTCCATCCCCACCCACTACAGAACAACCCACATGGTGCAGCAGACCTCTCCTGTCTCACCCACTGCTCCCCTCAGCAGTGTATTTCAGTCAGTCTGCCTGTTCTGTTCCCTGCTCTGTCTCTGGTGAATCCTCTCATCCTCCCGTACATCTGGCCTGTACCCTGATTCTTGTATAAAAATAAATAAATCTTTATTAAAAAAAAGATTTCAGAGCAAAACATGTATATTAACTGGTAGATTATAACAGAAGATGATATTATGCATAAAGATGAAAAAGGAACCCCATTATCAAAAAAAAGTAAAATTTCCAGATTCATTCTGATAATGAGGAATTCACCCACTAAGCACTTCTGGTTTGTATATGGATGGGATAGGAAAAGGGTGCAGAAAAAATAACACATAGACATTTCAAAAAATCACATAGACATTTTAAAAAATCACTTGAATATTGTACATTCATTGTGAAAAATAAGATATAAAAATCCCATTAATCGATTGGAATACTCACTAATAAATCTTTGAAAACACATGCAACTCCATAAATAGTCTAGAAAATATAATTAGAAGGTGGCTTTCTTGCAGAGATTGTGGTAAAGGTGAGATACAGAAGGCAAAAATGTTGATGAGGAAATTATGTTGAGAGGAAATACCATTTCGGACTTTAAGAATTTCATTGGCAAAATCATTTTCAGATGTGTTACAATAAATAATGCCAAAATTTCTTTTTAGGATTTATAGATAATACATTTTTAAATGAACGGGAATGAAAAATAGGAGAAATAGTAAATAAGGAAAGCTGTCAAAGGAATAAGAACATTTGAAAGACAGATGAATATTGAACATTATGCAACTAAAATCAATGACTAAAACATTATGGAAAACGGTAGAATATTAGAGAAAAATAAATACACTGACTCAATTGAGGAAGATCTCTTCCCTCCAAATTTATTGATTTATATATAACAAATGTGTATACATCTAAGTGCACATATGACCTTTGATGTTTCAAAACATTGGAAAATCTGGACTCCCTGGTGGTGCAGGCAGTTGAGCACAGGGCTGTGGAGCTGTCCCCAGCCTCTGCAGTGTGGGTTTGATTCCAGCTGGCCAGGGAGCTATCCACATGGTGCTGCAGACCTCTCCTGTCTCTCCTGCTGCTCCCTCAGCTGTGTATTTCAGTCATTCTGCCTATTCTGTTCCCCACTCTGTCTCTGGTGAATCCTCTCACCCTCCTGCACATCTAGCTTGTACCCCTGTTCTTGTATGCATGAATGGATAAATCTTTAAAAAATATTGTAAAATAATATTACAATCAGATTAATAAATACAAACATAGTAATTGAGGGAATTTTTACAGAAATTGTAATAAATTGCTAGAAATGTAGTGAAATCGCTAAATAGGGGTGCCCCAGAGTCAGTGATTTCAAACATAAGAATCATTAAATATGAGGTGTGAGAATACATTAGTCTTAGGTTGCAAAAAGCTTTTAATAAACATGTTTCAAATATAAAAGTTTAATAAATTTTTTAAACTTTTTATAGGAAATTGTTAATGGAACAATGTTCATGGAATATTATTATGGTATGGGTAATTCTATACATTAAAACATATCAATACATTAGAGTTGGCATTGCTACCTTTAGGTATGGTGATGCAATAAATGTGGCAACCACAGTAGTCAAGAACTAAGGGAGGTAAGGGGCCTCCCTGGTGGCAGAGCGGTTGAGCGCTGGGTTGTGAAGCTGCCCGCAGCCTCTGCGGAGCCAGTTCGATCCCCGGCTGCTCCCCGGCTACCGGAGGAAGATCCCACATGGCGCACAGACCTCTCCTGCCGCCCGCTGCTCCCCTCAGCAGTGTACCTCGGTCCTTCTGCCTGCTCTGCTCCCCGCTCTGGTTCTGGTGAATTCTCTCACCCTCCCGCACTTCTGACTGTACCCAGCACATGTATAAACAAAACAAATAAACAAACAAACAAACAAACAAACAAATAAATAAATAAATAAAACATGTGTCTATAAAAAAAAATTGAAAAAAAAAAGAACTAAGGGAGGTAATTGCACTACAGAGAATTAAAAAAAAAAAAAGCAGTATCTGAGAAGATAATTTGTTAGGAAGAAGTAGAGGGGGACAACAAATTGGTTATGTTTTATATGCAAAACTTGTAGTTACTATTGTAGTTATAGTGGCAAACAGTGAAATATTTAAAAATGAAACTAAGTTTAGATAGTCAAGTAATGTTTAGGAAAATGAATACAAACATGGGAAGCAATACTCACAGAAAAAATAGAAAATGGTCTCCACTCCAATGAAATAAGGGCAACTCTATCATTTTAGTTGTTCAGAAATGTATAGAAAATATAAAATGTATCATAATGAAAATTCATTAAATTTCCTCATAAAATAACATAAATATCTTCTCCACATGGCGCGCAGAACTTTAAATGAAACCCTCCCGTGCTTCTGACTGTACCCAGTGCATGTATTAAACTTTAAATAACTAGAGCATTTATTTTTAAACTATCAGTAGGGAAAGTCAATTTAAATTTCCTCCAACTCATTGCTTAAAGAAATTATTTTCTTAAAGTGAAATAAATAGCTTTATATAAAATATTATTTTAAGAAAGTATGTGCAATATAAATCTACTGATATTATACTTAGAATTCATCACAATGTTGAATGTTACAAATGTGGGGGGAAACTTAATCACTGTTTCTTCACTTATTTTCAAAAAAGTATAGCTAAGCAAGTTATGACCCTTAATGTTACCCATCATATTTAAAAGATCACTGAGTTACACCTCAATTGTATACCACATCTAGCACAAATATGTTGTTCAATTCCTTTAAAAACTTCATTGTCTTTGAAATTTTGTTCTTTTGTAGAAATTTTACATTTATTAACTAATTCCAAGCAGTATTTGTGAAACTTTAAATTTCTTAGGCTGGATAATTTGAATTTCAGTAACATTTCTACACATATGCATGAAAAATGGTTTGGAGAACCTGGTCCTTAGCACTGTGCATTATTATCAGGAGTAGTCAAGTAAGTCAAAAGATTAATGAAAGTTTTGTAATTATCAAAAGCAATGGTGTCAAGTTCAAGTGTGTAATTGTTTAATCATTTTTATCTTTTCTTTTTCATCCCTTTTGCTTTAACAGCCAAGCAGTATTTTAGGAAAATGACCAATTACACCATGGTGACTGAATTTCTCCTAGAAGGCTTTGGTAATGAATGGGAGCTAAGGTTGCTGAACTCTGTACTATTTCTACTGATGTACTTAATCACACTTTTAGGGAATCTTCTCATTATCACTGCCACCACACTGGACAAGAACCTTGACCAATTACACCATGGTGACTGAGTTTCTCCTGGAAGGCTTTGGTAATGAATGGGAGCTAAGGTTGCTGAACTCTGTGTTATTTCTACTGATGTACTTGATTACATTTTTAGGGAATCTTCTCATCATTGCTGCCACCACAATGGACAAGAACCTTCACACACCCATGTACTTCTCCCTCAGAAATTTGTGCATGCTAGACATTTGCTATATATCTGTCACTGTCCCCAATGCCTGTGTCACCTCTCTCATCAACAATGGCAATTTCTGTGGCTGGGTGTGCAACTCAAATATTCT
Organism: Talpa occidentalis; assembly: GCF_014898055.3. NCBI lineage: Eukaryota > Metazoa > Chordata > Mammalia > Eulipotyphla > Talpidae > Talpa > Talpa occidentalis. The sequence goes on from NW_023601322.1 coordinate 56,540,343, forward strand.
TGGTCATTTACTTTTCTACCCTCCTCTGCCATAAAGCTGGCACACTCTGACCAACAAAAAAGGAGAAAAAATCAAATGTGACAGTGAGGGAAAGGAACTATTGCAGGCACTGCGCACCCCATGAACAGGAACTGTGGAGAACCATGCAGGAATTGCCACGGAGGTGAGCAAAAGGCTCCGGACACCATTAGAGGAAGATAAGGACTCGCAGAGAGACATACAAATAGGCAAAGTCCTGCTGATAAGTTTGTGCAGAAAAGTGTGCATGCACGCATGTGCGCACACACACTCAAAAATCGTAGCGGATTGTGGCTGCCCAGGTCCCCGTGCCCTAGACCTAGGTTTGTGGGGAGAAGCACAGGAATCGATACTGAGGTGAATGACCCTCACGGAGTAATCAAAAACCAGGTACCAAGGCAAGGGAGCAGGGTGCAAAAGGTGCCATTTCTGTGAATACTGAACTGGGCTACCGCTAGCATCCTAGATCTAAGGGTTTCAGAACTGAGAACCAGGGAAAAAAATTCAGGGCCTGGAATCCCCACGACAGCCGGGCAGAGGGCAGACACAGCACCCAGAGGCTGTTGAGTCACTCCATGCCACCCCCACTCTGTTCCCCAGCGACCCACGGGAAAAAAACAGTACAGGAAGGATACTAGGAAAGATCTCTGGTTCCACCTAGTGACCAGAACAAAAATCACCAACTTCCTGATAGTTGGAAGCCAGGGATCCCAAAACCACCCTCAGACACTGAGAAAGTGCGAGCCACGCAAATGGGGGGGGGGGAAGAAGAGAAACAAGCCATGGAGCAAAACCACATTCTGGAACTGAGATCCAGGCACAAGATCTGGGGTATGGAACTCGCCCATAACAGTGGGTATTGCACAGGGTGACAGCCAGCACTTTGGATCTGATAGCCCTGGAAATGAGACCTAGAGAAAATAATTCAGGGTGTGGGATCCGTACAACTGTGGGCACAGCACCAGATGAACCAGATATTATTTTAAGAAAGTATGTGCAATATAAATCTACTGATATTACACTTAGAATTCATCACAATGTTGAGTGTTACAAATGTGTGGGGAATCTTAATCACTGTTTGATTGAACATGGGGCAGACACAGCACCAACCTTGAACAATAGCCCTGTGTCGAGGTACTCCTCTTTCCCTCCCCATTTCTCAGAAAACCGCTGGGAAAAAGCACAGGTCAGCATATACAGGTCTCTGGCACCACCTAGTGAACAGAAAAAAAAAAAAAATCACAGACTAGCTTATTCCCTGCTGGAACTGAGTAAATACAGAGGGAGGGAACTGTAAGAGAGAGTGCCAAGCAACACAGCAACAACACCCTGGTGGAGTTTTGGCATAGAGTGATGGACACCATCTGGTAAACAGTTTCCAACACCACTGAAGGATCACCTCACAGTGATGTCTGCACAACATCCCAACACATAGAACTAATTAGAAAGCAAACATCAGGGAGAAGGAAAAATATAAATAACCAAAAATATAAATAACCAAGCAATCTTGAAGGAGGAGGACAAACCACAAAAAGAAACACAGTCACTGAAGCTCAACAATGACATGGAAGAACTTCTAGGCCTGTCAAATAGAGAATTAATGATCATGATTAAAAAGCAGAAAGAAAAGGAAAAAAAATGATTTGAGACAAATAATCACTCAACTGAAGAAAGAAATTGAGACCTCAAGAAAGAAAAGAACAAAAATGCAGGAGATAAAATGATTACTAGAGGAGATAAAGAACTCTGGGAAAAGCAATGAAATAGAATGGATGAAATGGAAGAATGGATCAGTACTCTAGAAGATACAGAAATAAAAAAAAAAAAAAACAAGAGAGAAGTACAAAGGAAGAGGGATGAAGACATTCTTCAACAAGTATCAGACTCCATAAAGAGAAGAAATGTAAGTGTTATAGGCATTCCAGAAGGTGCGGAGAAAAACACAGGAACTGAGAAATTATTCAAGGAGATAATTGAAGAATATTTCCCAAGCATGAAAAAGGAGACACATACAAACATACAAGAAGTGAGAAATACACCCAATTACCACAGTGAAAAGAAAACTACTGCAAGACACCTAATAGTAAAGCTTACAAGAGGAAAAAAGACAAGGAAAAAATAATGAAACTGGCAAAGGGGAAGAAACAGATAACTTATAAGGGAAAACCAACCAGGTTAACTTCAGACTTCTCCAAAGAAAAACTATGGGCAAGAAGAGAATGGAGTAACATATTCAACAAACTTCAAGATAGCAAATACCAACCAAGAATACTTTACCCTGCAAAGCTCTCCTTCCTCTATGAAGAAAAAATATGGACCTTCTCAGTAAAACAGAAATTCCAGAAATTCATTACAACTAAACCCTCACTCCAAAAAATTCTACAAGAAGTTCTAAAGCCAAAACCAGCAGAGGAGAGAAAAAGAACAGAATAAATCAAGGAATAAAATAGCAAGGAAGACAAACAACATGGCAAATACAGATGCCAACATGTCAATATTGACTCTATATGTGAATGTATTAAACTCATCAATAAAAAGACACAGAGTAGAAGGCTGGATCAAAAGACAATCTCTAACCTTCTGATGTCTCCAGGATATACATTTAACCACAAAAGAGAAACACAGACTGAAAGTAAAAAGTTGGAAAACAATCCTACAAGCACAGGGACCAAAAAAGAAGGCAGGAACAGCCATACTTATATCAGATGAAATAGACTTCAAATTAAAAAAGGTAAAAAGGGACAAAGACAGATACTACATTATGATTAAGGGGACAATACACCAGGAAGAAATAACACTCACCAATATATACTATATACTCACTAAATGAAGGAGCACCAAAATAGAATATATATATATGTGAGAGCGGGGTGTTGAAGTCTCCCACTATATATAGTGGACATATCAATGGACATATCAATAAGACAATAAGACAAAAAATAAACAAAGACATTAGAGCCCTAAATAAAGACAGAGAACTCATGGACTTAACAGATATCGATAGGACACTTCACCCAAAATAAATCCAAGTACACATTTTTTCTCAAGCGCGCACAAATCAATCTCCAGAATCTATCACATACTGGGCCACAAGACAAACAGCAACAGATACATGAAGATCAAAATCATTCCAACTATCTTCTCTGATCATAATGGTATCAAACCAGAAATAAATCATGAAAAGAAAACAAGGAACCCTCCCACTTCATGGATATTGAAATCCACACTACTGGAAGACCACTGGACTATGAGGAGATCAAAGAAGAAATTAAAAAAAAAAAAACACTTTGTAGTTAAATGACAAGGAGGACACCATTTTCCAGAATGTTTGGGATGCAGCAAAAGCAGTAATAAGAGGAAAATGTGTAGCAACACAGGCTCACATCAACAAACAAGAAAGAACTCAAAGAAACAATTTAATCTCACATCTCAATGAGCTAGAAAAAGAACAACAAAAAAAACCCTAAAGTCAGTAAAAGAAAAGAAATAATAAAAATCAAAGCAGAAATAAACAAAATGGAAATTAAAAATATAATCCAAAAGATCAATGAAACCAAAAGTTGGTTCTTTGCAAAAATAAACAAAATAGACAAACCTCTAGCCAGGCTCACAAAGAAAAAAAGGAGATAACACATATAAATGGGATTATAAATGAAAGAGGAGAAATCACAACAGACTCAGTAGAAATCAAAAGAATAATCAGAGATTACTATGAATGGTTATAGGCAAACAAATTCAACAACCTAGAAGAGATGGACAAATTTCTAGAATGATATAATCATCCAAAGCTGGACAAAGAAGAAATAGAACAACTAAACAGACCTAATACAAGCAGCGCAATTGAGGCAGTAATCAAAGCACTCCCCACAAACAAAAGTCCAGGTCCAGATGGCTTCACAAATGAATTCTATCAAACATTTAGCAATGTATTAGTGCCTATCCTACACAAACTCAAAAAATGAAAAAAGAAGGAATACTACCATACATGTTCTACGAAGCCAACAAAACACTAATACCAAAACCAAACAGACAGCACAAAAAAAGATAATTACAGGTCAATCTCCCTAATGAACACTGATGCAAAAATACTCAACAAAATCCTTGCCAACAGAATCCAAAAATGCATCATAGGGATAATACACCACGATCAATTGGGATTCATGCCAGGGGCACAAGGATGGTTCAACAAGAAAATCCATCAGTGTAATCCAACACATCAACAAAAAGAAAAATAAAAAAACATGATCATATCACTAGATGCTGAAAAAGCTTTCAACAAAGGCCAACATCCATTTATGATGAAGGCCCTTGAAATTCTCAGGATAAAAGGAACATAACATGATAAAAGCCATGTATGACAAACCCACTGCCAATATTATTTTCAATGGCGAAAAGCTGAAGGCCTTTCCTTTAAGATCAGGAACAAGACAAGGATGTCCTCTCTCACCATTGCACTTCAGTATAATACTGGAGTATTATAAGACAAGAGAAAGACATACAAGGAATCCAATTAGGGAAAGAAGAATTAAAACTATCACTGTTTGCAGATGATATGATAATATACATAGAGGACCCTAAAAGCTCCACGGAAAAACTACTCAAAATAATCAGTTTAGTAAAGTAGCAGGATACAAAATCAACACACGAAAGTCAGTAGCCTTCCTATACACGAACAATCAATCTGAAGAAGGAGAAATCAAGAAAACCATCCATTTTATGATTGAAACAAAAAAAAAAATATCAAATACTTGGGAATAAACCTAACAAAAGAGGTGAAAGACATATACAAAGAAAATTATAAAAGACTGTTTAAAGAAATAGAAGGGCCCCCCTAGTGGCACTAGGTGTTAAGTATTGCACTATGAAGCAATCCACAGCCTCTGCAGCATGCGTTCAGTCCCAGGCCAGCCTGGGAGCAACCCACATGGCGCAGCAGATCTCTCCTGACTTGCCCACTGCTCCCCTCAGCAGTGTATTTCGGTCAATCTGTATGTTCTGTTTCCCAATCTGTCTCTGGTGAATCCTCTCAACCTCTCATCTCTGGTCTGTACCCCACCTCTTATATGCATAAATAAATAAATCTTAAAAAAAAAGAAATAGAGAACAAAGAAATGGAATGACATCCCCTGCTCATGGATTGGAAGAATTGACATTATTAAAATGGTTATCCTACCAAAAGCAATATACGGATTCAACACTATTCCAATAAAAATCTCAATGACATTCTTCAAAGAAATAGAACAAAGACTGGGCCTCTCCAGTGGTGCATCGGTTGAGCACTGGGTTGTGAAGCTGCCCGCAGCGTCTGCAGTGCTGGTTCGATCCTCGGCTGCTGGGTGAGGGTCCCACATGGTGCTCACACCTCTCCTGCTGCCCGCTGCTCCCCTCAGCAGTACACTTCATCGGTCTGCCTGCTCTGCTCTCCACTCTGACTCCGGTGAATTCTCTCACCCTCCTGCACTTCTGACTGTACCCAGTGTTTGTATAAATAAATAAATAAATCTTTACAAAAAAAGAAATAGAACAAAGACTAATGAAATTCATAAAGACCCACAAAAAATCACAAATAGCCAAGGCCTTACTGATGAAAACAAAAGAGAAAGGCAGTATCACACTTCCAACCTTCAAGCTATACTACAAAGTCATAATAATTAAAACAGTTTGGTATTGAACCAAAAACAGACACACAGACCAATGGAATCAAATAGAGAGCCCAGAAATAAAGCCACACTTATATGAACAACTGATCTTTGACAAAGGAGCAAAGAATATGCAATGGAACATGGACAGTTTATTCAATAAATGGTGCTAGGGAAACTGGACCACCATATTCAAAAAAAAATGAAACTAGACCACTACCTTTCACCATGCTCAAAAATCAACTCAAAATGCATAAAATAACTGGACATAAGACTTGAAACCATAAAATATATAGAAGAAAATACAGGTAAAACACTACAAGACATACATCTCAAAAACATATTTAAAGACTCATCATCCAAAGCAAATTAATCAAGGAAAAGATAAACACTTGGGATTACGTTAAACTGAAAAGCTTCTGTACAACACAGAGACATTAACCAAAACAAAGAGACACCCCACTGATTGGGAAAAAAATCTTTGTCCCCCATTCAACTGATGAGGGACTGATCACAAAGATATACAAAAAACTCACATGACTTGACAAAAACAAAGTAAACAATCCAGTCAACAAATGGGCAGAAGAACTTAAAAGACATTTCTCCAAAGTGGAAATGCAAATGGACAACAGGCATATGAAAAAATATTCAACCACTCCTTTGTCATCAGGGATCACAAAACCACATTGAGATACTGCCTTACACCAGTAAGAATGGCACATATCAAAAAAAAAAAAAAAAAAAAAAAAAACCTAGCAACAACAAATGTTGGCGAGGATATGGTGAAAAAGAAACTCTCTGGCATTGCTGATGGGAGTGCAAACTGGTCCAACCACTATGGAAAGCTGTCTGGAGTTTCCTCAGTCTACTGAAAATGGAGCTACCATATGACCTGGCAATTCCACTCCCACGGATTTTCCTAAAGGACACAAACACATTGATTCAAAGGAACACCTGGGCCTCCCAGGTGGTGCAGCAGGTTGAGCACAGCCCTGTGAAGCTGCCCACAGCCTCTGCAGCATGGATTCAATTCCTGGCCAGCCAGCGAGATACCCACATGGCACGGCAGACCTCTCCTGTCTTACCCGCTGCTCCCCTAAGCAGTGCATTTCAGTCAGTCTGCCTGTTCTGTTCCCCACTCTGTCTCTGGTGAATCCTCTCACCCTCCTGCAACTCTGGCCTATAACCCAGCTCTTGTATAAATAAAATAAAATCTTAAAAAAAATGACTACCTGTACCCCTATGTTTATTGCAGCACTATTTACAATAGGTAAAACCTGGAAACAACCCAAATGCCCAAAAATAGATGACTGGATCAAGAAGATATGATATACATACATGATGGAATATTATACAGCAATAAAAAAGATAAACTCATGCTATTCGAAGCAACATGGATGGAGCTAGAAGGAATTATGCTCAGTGAAATAAGCCAGAAGGAAAAAGAAAAATATTGCATGGTTTCACTTATAGCAGGAATATAGGGGAAACAAATAAGACATCAGTGTAAAAGTAATAACAGTACAAAGCACAACAAAGCAAAACAGACAATAATAAATCAGAGACATCCTGCAGGGGAGGAGGAGGGAGAGCGATCAGAGGGAGGAAAGGAGGAGCACAGAGGACTGAGGTGATGGTACACGGGTGCATTGGTGAAGGAAATTCTATGGGGAATACAGCTGAAGGGGTGGGTTGAAGCAAATATTGTTTAAAAATGAACAATGATGTAAAAAATAAAAAAATAATAATTATAAAAAGATTTTAAAAAATGGCCTCCCTGGTGGCCAGGGAGCAACTCAAACGGAGAAGCAGACCTCTCCTGCTGGCCTGCTGCTCCCCTCAGCAGTGTATCTCAATCAGTCTGCCTGTTCTGTTCCTTGCTCTGTCTCTGGTGAATCCTTTCACACGCACACCCCACCCCATGCATCTCTGGCCTGTACACCAGCTCTTGTATGCATAGATTAATAAATCTTTTGAAAAAATAAAGAATAGAAAATCCACACAACAAAGAAATTAAAAAATAATAAAAAAATGTGGACACAGAGATTAAAAAAAATGCCATTTTTCCCCAGTTTACACCCACCCTTTTTCCTCCATTTCTTGGGAATGCATTTTATTAATAAAAGAAAAATCATGAAATCACAAAATTAACAGTAAATTAATATCAAATTTTACATACAGAGAGAATTATTTAAGTTTTGCATGCATCTTACAAACATTTGCAATCATTTATCTCTTTATTAGCAATGATGTATTTTTATTAGGCCAATTTGTTAACAAAATATTAACAACGATTAATTTCCTAAATAATAAAGTTGATCTATTTAAAACACATTAAAACAATTAAAAGAAAACTAGAATGATCATATTCATTTTTTCACAGTCTTATAAAAATCATGCTCAGGAGCAAGGTACCAGGCTGTGGGATCTAAATGATTCAAACAATTTAAGATTCTCTGGGTCATGTCATAGACCCATGTAAATGTTATTGATATTACTTTTGGAGAACCAATATAAAACAGAAGTATAGTTATATCTATTAATGCTGTTGTTTATAGATATATCAATGATTTAAACTAGCGGCAAACAGAAATAGACTCAGCCAAGTATATTCCATTGTGTTTATGTACCACATATTCTTGATCCATTCATCTATTTTTGGGCATTTGGGTTGTTTCCAAAGCTTAGCTATTGTAAATAGTGCTGCTATAAACATAGGGGTGCAGGTGCCCTTTTGAATTAATGATTCTGTGCAATTTGCAGTAACATGGATGGAGCTGGAAGGGATCATGCTCAGCAAAATAAACCAGAAAGAAAAAGAAAAATACTGGATGATCTCACTCATACCAGAAATTTAGAAAACCTAAATAAGGGACCAAGAGAAAGACTAATTATAATAAAGTAAATATCAAAATCAACAGGAAGCTATAAACCAGAGACTCATTATGGGGGTGGGGGGGATGGGAGGAGGGGAGGAGGGATTAAGGTCAAAACAAGGGGGGTGGGGATTGTATAGGGAATATAACCAAGATGAAAATGCATAAATTGTGCAAAAATGAAAAAGGATATAAAAAGTATATTAAAAAATACACTCAGCCACCTACATCTTGTGAGCAAACACACACCCTGGTCTGCGCCATGGAGGACCCTTACTCCAGGCCTCCAACCACACATGCAAAATGCATCCACTCTGTTCAGCCACAAGAATCTTTGGAGCATACCTGTGCAGCATCTTGGGATGTGCACTACACCAGCTCTATATCAGCAATCTTTAACAATCACTCAGTAAGCACCGTAAGCACCTGTGACCATACGTTTAGCCACCCAAACTTTGTCTTCTTATGTACAAATAATAAACTAGAAATAGAAGAAATTAATAAAGCCATTCTATTTATAATCTCATCATAAAAAATTAAAGGAGCTCCCTGGTGGCCTTGGGGTCACTGTCACCACTATGTCCTGAGCTCCATCCTCAGCCAAGTTGCTGACCCACATGACACAGCAGTCCTTTCCTGTCTCGCCCACAGTTCCCTCAGCAGTGTATTTTGGTTGATCCTCCTGTTCTTCTCCCACTCTGTCTTTGGTGAATCCTCTCACCCCCATCCCACACAACTCTAAAGGAGAAAAATAAATCTCAGATAATTTCACTTATATGTGGAATGTAGAGAAATGAAGCTAAGGAACATTCAACAATAAGCCAAAACACAAACTTGAAACTTGACTACAGAACTGAGGTAGTCTGAGGGAAAGGTGAAAGCGGGAGCAAAGAGCGGAGGGTCCCAATGGATTCTCGTGGAGAATAACCAAGGTGTAGATGATGGGTGTGGTGTGATAAACATTTAAAGATGTGGGAACCTGTACATCTAAATCACATGCAGTTTTTTAAAACAGTGTTATCTTAAATTGCAATTTTAAAATAAATAAAAGTATGATGTAACAAAAAATAAATAAATAAAAACTAGTAACTAAAACTTTCTATTGGCTTATTGAAGATTAAAGACCCTGTATATGGGCCTTCCCTGGTGGCACAAGCTGTTGAGCGCTGTGCTGTGAAGCTGTCCGCAGCCTCTGCAGCACCTGTTCGATCCCGGCCGGCCAGCAAGGATCCCACATGGCATGCAGACGAGAAATTATGTTCTTGACATGGTCTCTTACTGACCATTTCTTTAATTCTTGAAATTATTTCCTCAATTATTTATCATCTACTTTTGTGATAAAAGCTAAATGCAGTTTTCTTTTTGAAATTCTTACTATAACCCTTATTTAATCTAGTACATAAGAAAATACATTTTCAATTTATAATTTTGTTAGAAAAAATATGTAATATACATTATTGGAGGATGTGCTTGCTTTCTTAAGACTGAAATGTTACAGAAGAAGAGTGATTTTAACATGAAGGGGATTATTTCTGTGACTTAGAACACTGAAATAAATGTCTTAACCATATGCATGTTCATATGTTGAAACCAGTAGGTGACCAAACATCCAAATTGCAAACTTTGGGTGGCACACTTTGCCCAAATGATCTGTGGCAAAGTTACAGGTTGCGTGTCTCACACCTGATTGATATAAAATCCTCTCTCAATGTAATTTATTATATTAGGTATTCTCCACAAAAAACTTGATTTTTAAAATCTGTAAATGGATAAAATAAATACCTCATAGACTCCTGGGGATGATTATTTGTGGTGCAGCATTAAACACTTGTTGGAAAACTTCAATTACAGATTCATTGTTATTCTGCCACCAAATCTACCAGTGTTTTCCCAAGGTAAGCATGCACTTAGATGTTCACATTAATCTCAAACAGTTAAATAAGGAACATATAGAATAAACAGTTGCCTGACAGAACCTATACCATCCCTTGTCTGTGTGATGTTAAGTGTGGCTTCATCATAGTCATCTCTATTTATCAAAGTATATTATGGTTTCTCAGATCCAGTGAGAAACCCCTGCTCTCCCTCCATTCACCCAGCAAACAGCTACATGGTTTTCAATAATACTGATTCCTGCACTCCCTGTTCTTTGTTTCACTTTGAACCCAAACATAGTCTAGGCTAGCAGATGTGTTGGATATATATATAAAGACACCAAAATCATTCATTGTGTTCTCTACTGTTTCAGAAAACCAGAACATGAGTCAATCACAAGTTGAATATCATAATTAGGCGTCTGAATTATTACAATGTAGAATCCATTTCAAACGTGGAAATTCTTCCTAAACTATCTATGAATCACAACCACTTCTAAAATGTTCCCATAAAGAGGAGCCAATATTTCTCCTTTTGGTGAGAACTGTGAAATTTAGCATTTAACTCATCAAAAATTGAAAAACTTCATTCTTTTGCACTTAGCAACTCAGTTTTCCCAGCACCATTTATAGAACAAACTTTCTTTGCTCCATTGCATATTCTTTTCTCCTTTGTCAAAGATTAGTCGACTGTAAATCTGTGGGTTTATTATGGATTTTCTGTTTGGTTCCATTGGTCTGTATGTCTGTTTTTGTTCCAATACCATACAATTTTGATTATTATGGTTTTGCAGTATAGATTGAAATCTGGGAGTGTGATGCCTCCATTCCCTTCTCTTTTTTGTCAGTAGAGCTTTGGCAATTCAGGGGCACAAAAACCAACTCAAAATGGATTAAAGAACTAAACATAAGAACTGAAACCATAAAATATATAGAAGGTAACATAGGTGAAATACTACATGACAGGCACGTCAAGAACCTCTTTACAGACACATCAACCAAAGCAGTGATGATGAAGGCAAAGATAAACAGCTGGGACTACATCAAATTAAAGAGCTTCTGCACAGCAAAAGAAACAATAATCTGAAAACAAAGAGAAACCCCACCGACTGGGAGAAAATTTTTGCACAAAAAAAAAGGGCAGAAGAGCTAAAAAGAAACTTCTCCAAAGAGGAAATGCAAATGGCCAACAGTCATATGAAAATATGTTTAACATCACTTGTAATCAGGGAAATGCAAATCAAAACTACAATGAGATACCATGTTACACCAGTGAGAATGGCACATATTAAAAAAACTAGCAACAACAAATGTTGGCGAGGATGTTGAGAAAAACAAACTCTCCTACATTGCTGGTGAGAGTGCAAATTGGTCCAACCACTATGGAAAGTTGTGTGGAGATTGCTCAACCTGCTATAGATGGAGCTTACATATGATCCAGCGATTCTACTCTTAGGTATTTACCCAAAGGACACAGAAACATTAATTCAAAAGGGCACCTGCACCCCTGTGTTTATAGCAGCAGTATTTACAATAACTAAGTTATGGAAACAACCCAAATGCCCAAAAAAAGATGACTGGATCAAGAAGATGTGGTATATATACACAATGGACTATTACTCATCAATCAAAAAAGACAAACTCATGCAAATTTGCAGCAAATTTGGATGGAGCCGGAAAGGATCATGCTCAGCGAAATAAGCCAGAAAGAAAAAGAAAAATACCAGATGATCTCACTCATAGCAGGAACTTAGAAAACCTAATTAAGGGACCAGGAAAAAGACTAATTATAACAAAGAAGAAATCAAAATCAACATGCAACTATAAACCAGAGACACACTATGGTGGGAGGGAGTGGAGAGGGTCATAAAGGTGGGATTCAGGTCAAAATAAGGGGGGTGAAATTTTATGGGGATTATAACCAAAAATGAAAATGCATACATTGTGCAAAAATGAAAAATGATGTAAGGATTATATAAAATAAAATATATTAAATACAAAATTGAAAAACTGCAATGATTTAATCTTTGTAAGAGAAAATGTAGAGAAAGTTATTTTCATTTCTTAAGAAATGTCAGATGTAAGTTATGTCTACTGATATTTTTTTTTAAGATTTATTTATTTATTTATACAAGCACTGGGTATAGTCAGAAGTGCGGGAGGGTGAGAGAATTCACCAGAGTCAGAGCGGGTTGCAGAACAGGCAGACTGATGAAGCACACTGCTGAGGGGAGCAGCGGGCATGGCAGGAGAGGTCTGCGTGACATGTGGGACCCTCCCTGGTGGCTGGGGATCGAAATAGCGATGCAGAGGCTGCGGGCAGCTTCACAGCCCAGTGCTCAACTGCTGTGCCACCGGGGAGGCCCTCTACTGATCTTTCTTATTTCTATTGGAATTGTATTAAATTTCTACCTTTAACATATTTATGTGATACATGTATATATGATATATACACATATATATTTGTATGTATATAGATATATATCATATATACATGTATCACATAAATATGTTTATATATATGTATGTATGTGTGTGTATGTGTGTGTGTATATATATGTAGATATATAAAGTTTCTCCCTGAGTAGATGACTGTAACTCCTTAAGTATAATCAAGTCTACTATGACTTTGATTTTTTTCAGTGTCTAACACAGATGCAGGCTACAACCACCATAGAGGAGTCAGGAGAGAATTGGAGTGAGAGATATCTCATTGTGGTTTCGTTGTGTTTTCTGCACCTGATTTTCATGAAAGATTAATTGCTATGTGCATTTAAACTGATAGCATTCGGAGAAATAATTAGTATTGCCTGAAAACTATCAGTGACCATATAAATCCAAGTTTCACCCTGATATTTAGATTGATAAGAAGATAATTCATATACTGGGCATGAACAAGATGAGATCGTCTGCCTGAAACATGGTTAAATAAGAAATATGTATATTGTTATTTATATATCCATGTATATATTTACTTAAACTATATATTTATATAAAATAAGTAAGTATACACCTATATATACATATGTAAATGCAACAAACTATTGGGGAAATTAGAAATGATCATGTTCAAATACCAATATGTTTAAGTATTCAAATAAATACCAAAACTGGAAAATTAAAGTAATATATCTCATATCATAAGACAATTATAGTACATGCCATCTCTTACATACATTCTGCACAAAAATTCAGGTAGATATTAACTCTTTAATTTAATGGGATATGTATTTATTTTCTGTAACTGAGAAGGTTCTAAGCATTTTCAACATTTTTCCCTAAATAAACTTCACTATACCTGACAGAAAGAATTATTTTTATCCTCTTTTTAAGAAGACCAGATAATAAAACCTTGGACAGTGAGTTTTTTCCACGTCTGCAGTCAGTTGAGATTTGGGCTCCTTACCATATGCCCCTCAGGTCTCAACAGGAATAATCACAATGTGAGGAACCTGGCAAACTATTGGGAGTGTGTGACTTAAGCACACCACAATAGAGCCTCACATACCAGTTATGAAAGCTATGATTTAAATATGTGTGTAGATTTTTGTCCCAATTGTATATCAGTTGCTTTCTAAATCCTTCTTACATTGATACACACTCAAGATTTTTATAAGATTCCAGTTGGGTTCTCAAAATAAGAGGTTAGTTAAATTTGTATTTGTAGAACAAAAACTTTGGAAATTAAATTTTAATTTCTTTTTTCATTATTTTTTGTGTTTCTTAAGTAAGCACTCTGCAAATACATATTTTCAATATATATGTTGATGGATGATATATTTTATTAAGTTTTCTCATGACCTTAGCTTGGCAATATCAGTATGTTACACACTATTTTGACACAGTTGTGGTATATTCAACCTGGTAAATTTTAAATTAGAAGTGGTTGATACTCTCAGTGTCCCCATGGATATGGAATGTCTCCTGATTAGTACAATCAGTTTGGTAAATTCAAAAACTATGTACATACATATTCACATGCAGCTCAGTGAACATTCATTCATTCATTTCAGGGGGAAGCATGCCCTGAATGACAATTATCCTCAAAGCTCTCCTTGGAAATCTAGATGAAACGTCATGGAAAACATGAATTCGGGGGCCAACAACACTGGACAGTCTGATTTCATCCTGGTGGGACTCTTCAGTCAATTCAAACACCCAGCTCTCCTTTGTTTGATCATTTTTGTGATTTTCCTGGTGGCTTTGTGTGGAAACACCATCCTGATCCTACTGATATACACTGATGTCCGCTCCACACCGCCATGTACATTTTCATCAGCCAGTTATCTCTCATGGACATGACATACATTTCTATCACTGTGTCTAAGATGCTCATTGACCAGATCATGGGTGTGAATAAGATCTCTGTCCCTGAATGTGGGATACAGATGTTCCTCTATGTGACATTAGCAGGTTCAGAATTCTTCCTTCTAGCCACCATGGCTTATGACCTCTATGTAGCCATCTGCCACCCCCTTCGCTACCCTGTCCTCATGAACCATAGGGTGTGTCTCCTCCTAGCATCTGGCTGCTGGATTCTGGGCTCAAGGGATGACTTTTTGTTCACACCCATCACCATCACCTTCCCCTTCTGTCTATTCCATTAAATTCATCATTTCTTTTGTGAAGTCCCTGCTGTACTGAAGCTCTCCTGCTCAGAACCTCCCTCTATGAAATTTCATGTACCTGTGCTGTGTCCTCATACGCCTCATACCTGTGATGGTCATTTAAAGCTCCTACTACTTTATCCTCCTCCACATCCACAGGATGAATTCAGCAGAGGGCCTGAAGAAGGCCTTTGCCACTTGTTCCTCACATATGACTGTGGTCATTCTTTTTTATGGGCCTGTCATTTTCACTTACATGGTCCCCAACTCCTACCATACCCCTGAAAAGGACATGATGGGGCCTGTCTTTTACACCATTCTCACTCCTGTGCTGAACCCTTTAATATACAGTATCTAGAATAAGGATGCTATGGGGGCTCTGAACAAAATTTTGAATGTGGGACCTGTCTTGCAAGAAACTATAAAATAGAAAAATTCTGATATTAATGTGATTTTCCTTCTTTCTACAATCTTACAGTTATAATACTATACTATGACAGCATTGCTCTTTATTCTTCAATCAAGGTGCCTCATCTCATTTTACAACTTTTAGGATTTACTTACCTGTGCTAGAAAACTCTTCAATTGTCTAATCTTTCTCTATTCAAAATTATTATGCAACAATATCTTATTAGAATTTCAATTACTGAAGTTGATAGCTGCACCCAGACTCTGTAGAAGAAGATCCATTAGGAAATTCATAATGAGAACACTTAGAGGAAAAGGTCATGAGATGCTATGAAACTGATTTAAGAGAGAGAGAGAATGACTCCAGGAACATGATTCAATAGTTGGTGTGTGCTGTCTTACTCTTGCTAATGTTATGTAAGTGTAAATTATTTCACATATACAGAAAAAGCATCAGCTTTCCCCCATGTTTGAATTAGAGATTTTATTGTATTTTATAGCACTGTAAGCGACATCTTAAAAAAAAAATTGCTGATTTCAATGTGGTTGTGAATACTGAAATGATCCCATTATCTGCCTACATTTACTTGGGGCTACATTGCTCTACATAACCAACACTGAAGATCAGTGGAGGATAATATTCTGCGCTGT
Source organism: Talpa occidentalis (assembly GCF_014898055.3). NCBI lineage: Eukaryota > Metazoa > Chordata > Mammalia > Eulipotyphla > Talpidae > Talpa > Talpa occidentalis. The sequence continues at coordinate 56,556,416 of NW_023601322.1, forward strand.
GATATTATTAGGGTACAGAATTTTATAAGGAATTTTAGAAAATATAAACTCAGAATGGACGGTAGATTTAGAGAAGACACCTTGCATATTGACATCTGACTTGAGTTTTGAAGAATGTAATTAGACAAAAGAGGCAGTAAATCAATTATTAAATATTTAATTGATTACATAAACTTATGTTATATTCTAGCCAAAAATTATAGCTAAATAAAATTAAACTATGGATGATATACAGTTGTCATTCCCAAGGAATTCGAGTTTGTGTTTTACTTGTATATACAATTAGATGCTACAAAAGATACAGAATGGATATAGCTTGATACTCATGTACAAAGATAAGGTACAGAGATAAGGACATGACAATTCATCAGATGTATTTATCTCATGTGTGTTTCATCAAAAATAAGGTCTAAGAGGAGACTCAGAGCTCTGTGTTAAAAGGTGACTAGGCATTATTTTCAAATGAGTATAAGAGGTTGGGGCTAAAGTGACAAGATGCCATGGAAAGTGCATAGTATAATCAAAAGCCAGGTGATTGATCAAGTAGGACAGGTGTATTTTCCAATCACTCTTCTTTCCTGCCATGTCTTGTCTTATTGTGACCCAGAGTTTTATAAACTGACTGAAATGATCAGATATTTCAGAATTGTTATATTGGTAATAACCATGGGGGAAGTACACAACTGGAGACAGTGAGATCAGGTGGGCAAGGATGCTGAGCTGAACAATATTAAATTAAATGGAATGGACATGTTTTAACACCAGAGGGGAATGAGGTGGAGTAAGAGGTAGGTATTTTGAATAAGTGAGGGCTTGTTAAGCCTGTTTCCTAAAATCACAGAAACAGTTGCAGATCTACCATTTTCTAATGGACTGTGACCAACTTGGAAAGACTCATTTTCCTTCTTGACATTATGAGCTCATGGTTGTAAAACAAGGCTCATGTAGTATTTTGGTAAACTATGTTTGCATTACATAAAACATAATGAATAATATATGTTCCGTATACATTTAAAGCAAATGACAGTAGTGCATATCATTTGTTAATTTGCTGGACCATAATACAACATGAATTTTAAGGTTATGTTGTAACACCCAAAATATAGGAAAAATATATAAAAATAAAATAAAACAGGAAAAATGAAAATATGGTGTAGGACTATATTCTCCCAAAGTATTTTTTTAAAGCATTTCTTTTTTCTTTTATTTATTTATTTATCTATCTATTTATTTATTTATTTATTTATTTATACAAGCACTGAAAACAGTCAGAAGCACAGAAGGGTGAGAGAATTCATGAGAGCCAGAGCAGGGAACAGAACAGGCAGACCGATTAAGTACACTGCTGAGGGGAGCAGCGGGCGGCAGGAGAGGTCTGTGCGCCATGTGGGACCCTTGCCTTGCAGCCCGGGATCGAACTGGCACTGCAGAGGCTGCGGGCAGCTTTGCAACCCAGTGCTCAACAGCTGCACCACCAGTGAGGCCCCTCCCAAAGTATTTTTAATCAATGTATTTAAACAAATTTTTTTTAACATTTATTTATTTATACATGTAAGAGATGGGGTATAGGCCAGAGGTGTGGAGCATTCGAGTGGATTCACCAGACAGAGTAAGGAACAGATCAGGTGGACTGGCTGAAATACACTGCTGAGGGTGTCAGTGGGTGAGACAGGAGAGGTCTGCTGAACCATGTGGGTTAGCTCCTTGGCCAGGGATCAAAGTCGTGATGCAGTGGCTGCGAATAACTTCACAGTGCCAAGACTCAAACACTTCTTCCACCAGGGAGGCTCCATATTTAAACAAACTTTTAAGAAAATTAATTTATTTTTACATAATGTGTTGAAATTATAATTTTCTATTACCTCCACTAACAAGAATTAACAGTGATGATGCAGTTGTGAAGATTATTTGCCAATTCCATATATTTTCTAATACTGAATTCCTAAACAGGACCTCCCTGGTGACATAGCGGGTTGAGCGCTGCAATATGAAGCTGTCCGCAGCCTCTGCAGGGCAAGTTCAATTCCCTGCAAGCCAGGGAGAAACACACACGGTGTGGCAGACCTCTCCTGTCTCTCCTGCTTCTCCCCTCAGCAGTGTCTTCGGTCCATCTGCCTGTTCTGCTCCCCGCTCTCTCTGGTGAAATTCTCTCACCCTCCCATGCCTCTGACTTGTACCCAGTTCTTGCAAAAAATAATAAAATCTTAAAAAAAATTCCTAAACATAAGGTCTGAGACATCAAGGAAGTAAGGAGGAAGGGGAGGGATGCTAGGGAAGGAGTAGGAATGAGGTGAAGAACACAATGGTCTATGGTGGATTATGGATCTTTGGTGATGGGAGAGTTACAGTGACCACACCTGAAGAGGAAAATCCTATACCATCAAAATATTAACTAGGATGTAAAACAATGGTATTTAATTAAATAAACAAAGAAATAGAACAGACAAACAAAAAATACCTATACATAGAGAAACAGTTACTGCTTGAAATTTCTTGTATCTAAAGTGGAAAAAAAAAGAAACGGAATAGCTGCCGACAATTAGGAGCACTTGCTTAAAGTATCAGACAAACAATACTCTTTCAGGTATATCTGTTCATTGGAGAGAGTAGGTGTTGATGTCTCATACCACATATGTATTTTCTCTAATGTCTGTTTACAGAGAGGATAGGAATTGTCTTATGTATTTTGTTGCTTCCTCATTTGATGAATGCATTTTGATGAGTGTTATGTCTGGTGTATTGTTCCCTTGATCTTTATAAAGTGTCTATCCATGTCTTCTGTCACCTTTTTTAACTGGAAGTCTGACTTCTTTTGGTGGTCATTTCCTTGTAGAATTGTTTTTCAATCCTTTATGTTAAATATGTTTATATTTGGAAGTTAGATGTGTTCCCCAGAAGCAGCAGAAAATTGGATTCTATTTCCTAATCCACATGCTACTCTATGTATTTTCATTGGTAAGTTTAGTTCATTAATTATTAGGGTGATTATTGATAAGTGGAAGTATTTTATTGCCATCATGTTCATCTTTTTGTAGTTCCATTTAATTCCTAATTCAGTCTTTGAATTCCCCTCTTGGTTTAGAGCCTGAGGCTCCTTGTGATATTTCTTGGAGTGTGTGTTTAGTAGTGGCAAATTTCTGAATATTTTTTTTTTTTGAGGAGGTCCTCATTTTTCTGTCAGATAGGAAGGAAAACCTTGCAGGATAAACTAATCTTGGTGCACAGTTTTTGGCTTAGAGTTTTTTTTTTCTTTTTTTTTTTTTTAAATTGTCACGCCATTCTCTTCTCACCCATAGTATTTCTTCAGAGAAGTCTGATGTTATCCTGCCTTTCCTTATAGGTTATCTGTTTTTTTCGTTGTCAGCTTCATCATTGTATTTTCTTTTTTGGACTCTTGGAAACTTGCCATTTTACTGTAGAGTTCCTTTAATTAAGGCAGATTTCTGTCTGTTTAGTTTCCTGGTTGTGTATTTTAATGTGTTTCTTCTAGTGTCGGAAATTTTCTTCAATTATTTTCTTGAATAGCTTTTCAGCTCCCTTCTCTCTCTCTTCTCCTTCTGGGATCCCTTGATTCTTATATTTCCTTTCTCCATTGTATCAGATAGTTCCTAACATGTTTCTTCATTCTTTTTCCTTTTTATCTCTGTCTTTCATGCTTTTTTTTCATATCTTCATCTTTGATATTACTGATTCATTTTATCATATTCTATTCCTGTGGCTTTTACCAAAAAAGTTTACCAACACCATGGAGCTTTTTGCATCCTGCAGTTCCTTTATTTTCTTATTTAAAGTTTCATCTCTATCTTCTGTTTGTTGGTTATGTTTATCAGCATTCTTTCCCTTTCCTATATTTTTTCAGATATCTCTGATCTGTTTTTCTTTCTTTCTTTTTTTTTTTTTGATTTTCTTTATTATGGCAATTCTGAGTTCTTCATCTGACATTAAAAAAAAAAAATTCTTCTGTTTCAGTGTTGTTGGTTCTGAAGATTGACTTTCTTCTTTGGTGTACTGTTTTTCTTGGTGTACTGTTTTTCCTTATTTGACCATTTGTATTTTTCTCTCTCCACTGTTTGCTTTCAGGTTTTCTATGCAATATATGAGGCTATGGACTAGAGTAGCTGTGGCCTTTCCCAGTGCAGGTCTGGGTGAGCATTCTGGATATCTGGTCTGTGGGGGCAATTGGGGCCAGTGGGTGGAAGCTTCAGGGGGCTTTTATACAGATGAGGGTAATACACGTGGCTTACCCTATATTTGTTTTGAGATAAAAAAAGTATGACTTCAACCTTGAGTTATCTCAAACAAAACAAACAAAAGAAAGAAAAAAGATAGAAGGGAAGGAAGGAAGGAAGGAAGGAAGGAAGGAAGGAAGGAAGGAAGGAAGGAAGGAAGGAAGGAAGGAAGGAAGGAAGGAAGGAAGGAAAGAAAGAAAGAAAGAAAGAAAGAAAGAAAGAAAGAAAGAAAGAAAGAAAGAAAGAAAGAAAGAAAGAAAGAAAGAAAGAAAGAAAGAAAGAGAGAGAGAGAGAGAGAAAGAGAGAGAAAGAGAGAGAAAGAGAGAGAAAGAGAGAGAGAAAGCAAGCAATTTACATTTCCTGAGATTGAAAAGCCTGGGAAATTGAGTCCGCAGTTTAAAATATATAAATTTGAGGTGTCAACTTGTCATGAGGCAATATTGGGAAAATTCAAGTCCTGATAAGGGCAATGGAGAGAGCTGAAGCATCTGTTTGGTGGTTTCAGTATGCACTTGGCATTCACAGCCATGATACAGAATGAAGTCCCCATGGAATGAGAGTTTGAAGAGGAAAATTCAAAGACATTTAGGCAAAGGGTAGAGGCCAAGGGGATGGAAGACTTTCCAGAAAGGGTACCAAAAGAACAACCTCTGGTGAAGAAGTAGTAGAAATATAGTAGTATTCTGGAAATTGAATGATGTAGGGTGAAGTAATCCATGATACACACTTCTGATTATTGATCAAGAAAGATAAAGACTGAACATTAATCATTGGATTTGAAAATGCTAATGTCATGTTGGCTTACAGGGCATGTTTGCAGAGGAGCAAGGGGGGACATAGTCTGATGGGAATATATTCAAGATAAAACTGGGAGAGGAAATGTCTCATTAAAAGTGTTTTTTCGGGATCAAGGACTATCAGTGATATTTCATGTCATCCCATATACCCAGAGAGAAATATGTTTCTGTTTTCACAAATTTACTTAAGGCCTGTGGAAGGTCAATTCAGAGGAAAGATTCTGGTGGTTCAACAAATTAGATCCTAATTTTACTAATGAGTTGATTTCCTTATCCTGCAAATTTCTCCTCTGTTCCTTTTCATTGCCACTCTCTCCCCTCTCCTCTAGTGACAAACTCATTGCCTCCCCCAAATTCCTGGAATACATCCACATCTTACTTTCTGGACCTCTATTGCACCCTGTCATGACCATCACTCTACATCCATTCACACACATACTTGTCACAGATGCTAACTATTCCGCATTGTCAGCTTTGCATCCCTCCCTAGAGAGCCCTTTATTTTTTTTTATAGAGGCATGTTTGTTTATTTATTTATTTCTTTATTTATTTACTTGTTTGTTTATACATGCACTGGGTAGAGTCAGAAGCGTGGGAGGGTGAGAGAATTGAACAGAGCCAGAGCGAGGAGCAGAGCAGGCAGAAGGACCCAAGTACACTGCTGAGGGGAGCAGCGGGCGGCAGGAGAGGTCTGCGCGCCATGCGGGACCCTCCTCCAGTGGCCAGGGAGCAGCCGGGGATCGAACCAGCGCCGCAGAGGCTGCGGGCAGCTTCGCAACCCAGTGCTCAACCGCTGCGCCAACTGGGAGGCCCCTAGAGAGCTCTTTATTCTCAGTGTTTTCTTAGCCAAATCCTCTTCTAAAGTCTCCCTTTCCAGGCTGCTCAACCAATTTGTTGTACATCTTCTGACTTGCTAGCAAGACATTGGAAGGCAGAGATGGTGTGGGTCATTTTCCCTCACTTTGACTCCAGCTTTTGCTGGTTTGTCAACTTCAGTGTTTATTTAATGAATGAAGGAACTGCTTTCTCTGGAGCAAATTGTTTCTCTTAAACAGTACAACTCACTGCTATTATGAGTGTTGTTATGTTAAATTTGTGTCAGTCTTGCTACCCTGAGAATAGTCAGAGAGATGAGAGCATTGAAGAATAGCTCTTTATCATCATTTTGTTGATGATGGAGACCTTGAAGCCAAGATTCCAGGCTCTGTATCCACTCACTGGCGTAGGTCAAGACATACCTTCTGTTTCCATGTATATTTCCAGTGGCCATTTGTGATTCTAAACTGTGGAAACACCCTCAGTGGCTTCATAGATGACTCTCTCCTGTCCAGATTTTATCCTATGCAGCCAAGTCCCCTGTTAACATAAGTTGGTTCTCTGTAGAACAACAACTCTCAGCTAAGTAGCCTGGACAGGGTACTTGCTATTCTGGGGTTTCATTATTTGTCCCAGTCATCATTGTTCCTGCTGAGAAGTTACCTCCAGATTTTTTCTGACTGATGCACCTGGAAAGAACCCTGAGATCTGTGATCAGTGCAAGACACTGAGTATCCAAAGCTTTCATACAGGGCAAATGCATGTGTTGGTTTCCTATGTTCCTCCTGCAGCACTAGATGAGAAGAGGTCTCACTCCTGCCTAGACTGGAAAAGGTATTTTTAAATGCCTTAATTATTCTCCTCATTAACCCAATAGTTATTCAGCAGCATGCTGCTCAATCTCCACATGAGGTTTATTTTTTTCCTGTTGTTGATTTCTAGTTTAATGCCAATAGGCTCAAAGATCCTTGATATTATTTCAGTCTTCATTATTTTATTCACACTTATTTTGTGATCCAACTTGTGTCTATCCTGGAAAATTTACCATGTCTATTCAGTTATTTGGAGGGTGCATCCTTCCAGTAATGCCATGTGATCTTATTTCTTACTTAGATTATTGTTTCATTGTTGATTTTATGACCACTTGATCTTTCCGTTGATGTGAGTTATTGAAGTGTTCTACTTCTATTTTGTTGCTGTAAATATCTGCTTCGTTTTTGTTAATAGTTTTATTTTAGTGCTCCACTTTTATCTATAGTTTATATACAAAAGAGAGTATTCCAGGATATAATGTTATTTGCTGGCAGCAGTAACATAGTCAAAATACTCCATTATAAAAACTGCCAGCAAATAACCTTATATCCTGCTGCCTGGTGGGAATACCTTTATAAGTTACCAGATTTTTCCTCTTAGCCCTATTCAGTTTACTTTCTTTATCTAGAACTATTTCTTTTTCCACTACTATTTGTCATGGTGAAGGTCTCCTTACATTTAGGTATCCAGGTGTTCTTTTAACTCCATGGACTGGTATACTTGCTGTCCACACCCCTCCCCTTCTGGGATAACCTTTTTTCTTATGTGGCTTTCTTTTTTTACAAAAAAATATTTATTTTATTTATTTATGCATTCAATTACTGGGGTGTAAGCCAGTGGTACAGGGGTGAGAGGATTCACCAGAGGCAGAGTGAAGAACAGAACAGGAAGATTTACTGAAATACACTGTTGAGGAGAACATCAGGAGAGCACTGTTGGGCCATATGTGGGTTAGTTCCCTGGCTAGGGATGGAACTCAGGTCTCTGCTGTGATTGCACTGAGGCTTAACCTCTACACCACCAGGGAGACCCTTTGTGGCTTTCTTAATTTTGTTGGATTGTTCTCAAATTGTTTCTTCATTTTTTTTTTTAAATTTCAGTTCTTTTTTTTTTCCTTTGGGTCTTTAGTATATTACCACCTTCCAGGTCACTTATTTTATCACCCAATCAATCTCTCAGAGTTTTCTTTTGAGTTTTTTATCTCATTCATTGATCATTCATTGAACTCTATATCAATTGAATTTACTTTTTATTGAAAGTTTAAATATCTACCAGCATTTTTATTTCTGGTTTCACTAATTTACTTTTCTGAATTCTGTTGTATCTCTTTGATTAGCTTTCTCAGTTCTCTTGTATTTATTTGACTTGCCTTCTGAATTCTCTTGTGTTATACGTTGACTTACCATTAAGAGTTTTCTTCTATCTCTTTGAATATTTTTCTGACAACAGTTTTGTATTTTTATATGGGAAAGTGTTTGGAAGGGTCCAGGTGTGGTGTGGATGAGTTGAGGTAGAGCTAGATTGTATCTGTGGCACTTGCAATATCCCTCCTCTTTGGGGTTTGGGATGCAAGACTTGCAAAGAGACAGTGAAAGTTAGAATGCCTCCTCTGCTATAATCTTTATAGGGGACTCAGCCTGTGTGGAATATCCCACGTCCTCCACAATACTTACCCCTCTTTCAAGGATTTGTGCTTCCACACAAACTCCACTCCCCTGTTTCCAGAATCCCTGACTGAGCCACCAGTGTCACCCTACTCCAGATCACAGCTTCCTCTCCCCACCCACCTCCCATTCAAAGAAGTGTCAACCATGTTTAGGTCTGCAGTGGTTTCTACTGTCCAAGAGATAATCAATCCCATTCCTATTTGCAGGACTTTATCTTCAGTGTCCCTCTGCTTTGTTTCTCTATTACCTCACTAAATGGGTCCAGACCCTGCAGTTGCTTCTGCCGGAAACTGTCATATCTATGCCTTTTGATGAGGCCTGACCCACTGCTTGCCAGGGCTTCCCACACCTTGGCTGTTTTATAGGTCCTGTGCTCACTGGGGTCTGTCATACCCTACCACAACAGGGCAATTTACACTTATATATTGTTTTTTGGGTAGACTGCTATGCCACCTGTGGATCACTTCACCTACATAGATATTGGCTTGGTCTATTCCACAGCTCACTGGGCCCACCCCTCTGGATATTGCTTCTAGCATGTGTTATAATTGTTTTTACTTCAGAACGTATTGGCTTTGTTCTGGTGCAATCTAGCTGTGACTATGTGCAAAGATGAGCCTGACTTCTTCATGCTGCCACCAACTTGCCATTCTCTGTCTTGTAATTTTGAAGACTGTCCCTCAGTAGTAGTTTCTCTAATTGTTCCCTCATGATTTAAAATAAGACTATAATTTTTTTAAAGATTTATTTATTTATTTATACAGAACTGGGGTACAGGCTAGATGTGCGGGAGGGTGAGAGGATTCACCAGAGACAGAGCAGGGAACAGAACAGGCAGACTGATGAAATACACTGCTGAGGGGAGCATCGGGCATGACAGGAGAGATCTGCAGTGCCATGTGGGACCCTCGCCAGTGGTCCAGGATTGAACCAGTGCTGCAGAGGTTGGGGAAAGCTTCACAGCACCCCACCCCAAGACTATAAATTTTTACAAGGAAAATAAAACAACTAACTGATGGTGTTTTTGTTCTTTTGTTTGTTTGTTTTGGAACAGGAAGAACAAGATGTTAAAGATGTTAAATTGTTCCATTTTGGTGATCCAAGTCTTGATCACTTGCTTAGGTGTGATCTTTCCAGTTTCTTGCTCTATAGGTGGTATAGCTGTATATGTATGTATGTATGTATGTATCTATCTATCTATCTGTTTATCTATCTATTTATCTATCTATCTATCTATCTATCTATCTATCTGTCTATCTATGTATCTACGCATCTATGTATCTATCTATCTATCTCTCTGAAAGGAATATTCCTCTGCTTGCTTTTATGAACTAGGTCTAGTTTGCTTCCAAGACCCTTCACATGTGTTACTGAGGTCCATTACAGCCTATTTGTGACAGTTCTGACTGCTGGTCCTGTCCAAGGGCTTGCTGAGTTCTGCTTAGGTGCCTACACAGTGAGGATATTCCCAGTTCCTTTTCCAAAGATCACTAAGACCTAAAAAGGCCTTATGTGGTGGGTCTGCATTCAAGACCCTCCCCAGAGCTTGCTGAGGTCTCTGGGGAGTTTACCTTGGTAGATATGCTTGCAAGTCCCATCATGGAGTCCTCTGAGGTCTTTTGAGGTATACTGTCCATGGAAAAGCTTCCAGGAACTATTCCTCTGTCCATGTTTTCAGAGGCCCACTGTGGTGTCTGCTTCCAGATCCAGTTTGTGGCTCTCTGAGGTTTGCTGAGAGCAAATTCTGGTGGGCCTTCTTCCAGTGTCAGTCTGAGAAGTCGATGGGGTCTGCTCAAAAGCTGTCTCATACTAACTTTTAATAGAGAAAAAAGTACCAGTTTCTCTAAACCTGCTCTTTCCTGACCATCATTTATTGATACAATGGTCTGAGATTTCAAGATTGATTTCTGGAAGTAGAATTTAATAATCATAGACTTTGTAAGAAAAAAAAAAACCAAAGTGTATGTAGTATAATAATAATGATAACAGCCACTTGAATACATAAATTCAAAATCTTTATCACAATCAGTCAAATTTATATTTTGTTTACTAATGTGTACATGGTTCCTATTGTAATAGTAGGCACTTAAATTTTTGTGTTGAATGTTTCAGATCAGTAACCTCAATTTTCCAAATCAAATTATGATGTTTATTATATGATATTTAGATGACACGTACCATTTTCTAAGGTCAAAGGAAATTTATCTCAGAACTCATAGCTTGATGTCTGCAGAGAAAAATTGAACATACTAGAAAATGCCAATTGTCTGGTTATATACATGGAGTATAGCATCATGAAGGTAACTTATTGCACTTCTTATCAATATCTACCTTGACTATAGTTCTGTATTCTAATTACTCAAAAATACACACACAACAAAACAAATGAGTGAAAATTTAGATTGTAGTGAGGAAATGATGATAGTGGTGGAGATGATATAGGTCATTTTTTACATATATATGACATATACACACATTTATATATATAAAACAATATACACATGCAATCATACATATCAAAAGAGATAATTTACATAAAGGTATGAAATAGACACATTTCCATAAGTGATATGAAACTTGTCTTGGATGTTATTTGGCAATATAGATTTTTGTGTTTTGATATAGAAATCCCATCTTTTTGAAAACTCTCCCTAATAAGTAGAGTTGCATACACATGTATCTGTATATATCTACTACATTGCTACTCCTAATAGCAAAATATGGACTCAACTAGGGAATTAGTTGCACTTGTTTCTGCTTGTAATTATTTACCATGTGATTATTAAAATCACATTGCAGGACTGTGAAGTTTGTTTTGATATATAATGAAGTAAATATACTAAATAATATAATCTAACTCCCTTTCACTCATAAGCATATTGTCTAAATGTAACATGGTTATTTAATGGGTGAAATGACATGTGGAATTGATATTTTAATTTCCTTTTACTGATCGTTACTTTTTTTTTTTTTAAAGATTTTATTTATTTATTTATACAAACACTGGGCACAGTCAGAAGTGAGGGAGGGTGAGAGAACTCACCAGAAATAGAGCAGGGAACAGAAAAGGCAGACCAATGAAATACACTGCTGTGAGGAGCAGCGGGTGCAGCAGGAGAGGTCTGCGCACCATGCAGGACCCTTGCCGGGGCCAGGGGTCAAACCGGAGCTTCAGACGCTGTGGGCAGCCCATCCTCTGTGCCACCAGGGGAGGCCCTGATCATTACTTTTACTCTTTCAGGTAGTCACAAGAAGTGTTCATTACAGATTTCAAAGTCCGATGTCTCCAACCCACCCAAAAATTTTAAGTGTATGAAGCTTTTTTATTAACTGACACATGTTTTGCTTTCTGTATTAATGAAATATTTTCATTAGTTTTAAAGATTTATTTTTATTTATTTATGCATACAAGAACTTGGGTGTAGGCCAGAGTTATGGGGGTGAGAGAATTCACCAGCAAAAGAGTGGGGAACAAAACAAGAGAATCTACTGAAATACACTGCTGAAGGGAGCAACGGGTGAGACAGAAGAGGTCTGCCACACCATGTGTGTTAGCTCCTGGGGATCAAACTCTTGCTGCAGTGGATGTTTGATAAAGCTGAGAGGCCCTGAAGTATTTTTCAAATGAATTGATCCCTTAAAAAATAAGACAAAACTTGTTTTTCCAATCAAAACTGTCCTGCTCTTTGTGAATCATTAACTTCCAAGCTCAAGCTAGGATAAATCACTTTCATCAGAGTAATTTCTGGCCATGCATTCAAAGAAGGTTTAATAATCATTTCATAAACTGGATCTTTACACTCATTATAGTGTAAGCAATTTCATCAAAAACTTTCCTGATATATATTTTAAGAATTTGTTTACCAAATATGAATGATTTTATTCATATAAGAAATAAAACAAAGGGCCAGACAAAACCAAACAAACAAACAAAAAAAACAAACCTCAGAATGTGAAATCAAAAATGTCAGAGACTGGGCCTCTCTGGTGGCCTAGAGGTTAAGTCACAGCACCTCAATGGCCCTCCAGAGTTGTCTGAGTTGGCTCCCCAGCCAGGGTTTTCAGCCATATGGTGAAGCAGATCACTCCTATTTTGCCCGCTGCTTCCCCCAGCAGTGTATTTCAGGAAATTTGCCTATTCTGCTCCCCACTCTCTCTGGAAAATCCTCTCACCCCCTGCACCTGGTCTATACCCCTGTTCTTTTTTGTAAAAATAAAAAAAAATCTTTAAAAAAAATTTGAAATGGAAGGGGAAGATGGAGACCAAACTGGGGAGGGTGTCCAGGGAAATGTGATGGAGGATTATGGATGCCTTGGCAGTGGGTGTAGTGTAGTGAAGAGTTGTAAATCTATGTGCCAATGTTGACTCAATTAAAAAAAAAATCACCATGGGCAGACCGGGCACACAGGGATTACGTCCCGCATCACCACTTTAGAACAGGGACATTTCTTCAGTAAAGACTGCTTGAAACCGGCAGAAGGCTCCTGGAGGAGCCAGAGGTGAGCTGGGAAGTTTGCCCATGCCAGGCCCCTTCTGGCCTGCAGTCCGAGCCCAGAGGGGGAGCGGGAACCCACTGCTGGGGCAGACCAGACTCGCAGAGAAGTGAGAACTCTCATCGCCTTTTTAGAACAGGGACCTTTCTTCAGTAAAGCCTGCTTGAAACCGGCAGATGGTTCCTGGAAGTGCCAGAGGTGAGCTGGGAAGTTGGCCCAAGATGCCTGCCAGTAACAGCAACACAGTGTCCCAACGTATATGGCAAATTAGAAAACAGACTGTAGGGGGTAGAAAAACCACACGCAACCCAGCAACTCCTCAGGAATAAAGCACACCACAAAAAGAAAACAACCCCCCAGACTACAATAACAGTAACTTGGAAGACCTCCTGAGCCTTCCAGAAAGAGAAATTAAAATTGCCATGATTAAAAACTAACAGAAGTCATAAAGGAAAACAATGATAAGGGAAAAATAATCAACAATCAGAAGAATGAAATTGAGTCCCCAAAGAGGGAAGTAAAAGAAAAGCAGGAGATCAAAGAATTAATGGAGGCACTAAAGAACTCTGGGAAAAGCAATGAAAGCAGAATGATGAAATGGAAGAACGAATAAGTACTCTTGAAGACACAGGAAAAAAAGAACCAAAACAGAAAAGGAAAGAGAAGTACGAAGGAAAAAGACCAAAGAAAGACTTCGGGAACTATCTGACTCCATGAGGAAAGGAAATATAAGAGTTATAGGAATCCCAGATGGAGAGGAGAGAGATGTAGGAACAGAGAAAATATTCAAGGAGATAATTGAAGAGAACTTCCCAAATGTGAAAAAGGAGCTGAAAATTGATATACAAGAAGCAAAAAGAACACCAAACTTCCACGACGAAAGAAAAAATACAGCAAGACACATAATAGTAAAGCTCCCAAGAATGCAGGACAAGGAAGAAATAATGAAGCTGACAAGAGAGAAGAAACAGATAACATTCAAAGGAAAACCAATCAGACTGACATCAGACTTCTCCAAAGAAACACTACAGGAAGGAGAGAGTGGAAGGACATAGTCAACAGACTTCAAGAAAAGAGATGCCAACCAAGAATACTCTATCCTTCAAAGTTCTCCTTCCTCTATGAAGAAAGAATAAGGACCTTTCCAGAGAAATAGAAATTCTGGAATTTCATTATGACTAAACCCACTCTCCAAAAAATACTACAAAGAGTCCCAAAGCCAGAACTTCAGAGGGATGGATAACAATGAAAGAAGGTTAAAAAAAAAAGTTATTAAAAGAATAAATAAAATCAAAGCAAAGACAAACACAATAGCAAATACAGATGTTAACATATCAATATTAACTCAAAATGTAAATGGAATAAACTCTTCAATAAAAAGACACAGAGTTGCAGGCTGGATTAAGAAACAAAATCCAACCTTTTGCGGTCTCCAGGAAACCCATTTAGCCACAAAAGATAAATATAGACTCAAAGTTAAAGGATGGAAAACAATCCTACAAGCAAATGGACTAAAAAAGAAAGCAGGAACAGCTATACTTATATCATATAAAACAGATTTCAAACTCAAAAAGATAAAAAAGAGACCCCAACGGTCACTACATTATGATCAAGGAGACAATACTTCAAGAAAAAATAACAGTCATTAACATATAGTCACCAAACGCAGGAGCACAAAATATATCAGACAACTATTGTCATCTCTGAAAACAGACATCAGAGAAAACACATACATAGTGGGAGACTTCAACACACCACTATCAACAATGGAGAGATCAATGAGACAAAAAATAAGTAAAGACACTAAAGCTCTAAATAAGGATCTAGAGCGCTTGGGCTTAACAGATATCTATAGAACACTAAACCCAAAAAAAATCTTACTACACATTTTTCTCAAGCACACACGGATCATTCTCCAGCATCAATCACATACTGAGACACAAGAAAAACATCAACAGATACACCAAGATTGAAATCATACCAACCATCTTTTCTAACCATGAAGGCATCAAACTAGAAATAAACCATGAAAAGAAGGCAAGCAACTCTCCTACCTTATGAAGATTGAAAACCACACTTCTGGAAGACCACTGGACTAACGAGGAGATCAAAGAAGAAATGAAAAAAAACCTTTGAATTGAATAACAAGAGGGCACAAATTTCCTAAATGTATGGGATGCAGCAAAAGCAGTAATAAGAGGAAAATATATAGCAATAGAGGCTCACATCAAGAAATAAGAAAGAACTCAAAGAAACAACCTAATCTCGAAGCTCAAAGATCTAGAAAAAGAACAACAAAAAAACCCCAATACCAGTAGAAGAAAAGAAAAAAAACAAAGCAGAAATAAATGAAATAGAAACTAATAAAGCAATCCAAAAGATCAATGAAACCAAGAGCTGGTTCTTTGAAAAAATAAATAGAATAGACAAACCCCTAGCCAGGCTCACAAAGGAAAAAAGGGAGAAAGCACAAATAAACAGGGTCATAAATGAAAGAGGAGAAATCACAACGGACACAGCAGAAATCAAAGAATAATCAGTAACTACTATGAACAGTTATATGGAAACCAGTTCAACAATCTAGAGGAGATGGACAAAATCCTACAACTCTACAATCACCCAAAGCTAGATAAAGAAGAAATAGAACACCTAATCAGACCAATTACAAGCAGCGAAATTGAAATGGTAATCAAAAACCTCCCCAAAAACAAAAGCCCAGGACCTGATGGATTTACAAATGAATTCTACCAAACATTCAGAGATGAATTAGTGCCTATCCTTCACAAATTCTTTCAAAAAATTGAGAAGGAAGGGATAATACCAAACACGTTCTATGAAGCCAACATTACACTAATACCAAAACAGAACAAGGACAACACAAAAAAGGAAAACTACAGGCCAATCTCCCTAATGAACACTGATGCAAAAATCCTCAATAAAATTTTAGCTATCAGAATCCAACAATGTATCCATAAGATAATTCACCACGACCAAGTAGGATTCATTCCAGGGACACAAGGATGGTTCAATATCCGAAAATCAATCAACGTTATCCAGCACATCAATAAAAATAAATATAAAAACCATATGATCATATCAATAGATGCTGAGAAAACTTTCGACAAAGTGCGACACCCATTCATGATAAAAACACTTGAAATTCTTGGGATACAAGGAACATACCTCAACATCATAAAGGTCATCTATGACAAGCCAACAGCCAGTATCATTCTCAATGGTGAAAAGCTGAAAGCAATTCCATTAAGATCTGGAACAAGACAAGGATGTCCACTCTCACCACTGCTTTTCAATATAATACTGGAAGTCCTAGCCCTAGCAATAGGACAAGAGAAAGACATACAAGGAATCCAAATAGGAAAAGAAGAAGTCAAACTATTACTATTTGCAGATGATATGATAATATACATAGAGAATCCCAAAAACTCCACAGAAAAACTAATTCAACTCATCAATCAATTCAGTAAAGTGGCAGGATACAAAATCAACATGCAAAAGTCAGTAGCCTTCCTATACACAAACAATAAATCTAAAGAAGAAATAAAAAAAATCCCTTTTATTATCAAAACAAAAAAAAATCTAATAATTGGGAATAAATATAAAAAAAGAGGTAAAGGACCAATACAAAGAAAACTATAAAACACTGTTAAAAGAAATAGAAGAAGACACAAAGAAATGGAAAAACATCCCCTGCTCATGGATTGGAAAAATAAACATTATTAAAATGGCCATCCTACCAAAAGCAATACACAGATTCAATGCTGTTCCAATAAAAATTTCAATGTCATTCTTCAAAGAAATACAACAATTATTGATGAAATTCATATGGAATCACCCAAAACCCCGAATAGCCAAAGCTCTCCAGAAAAAAAAAAGAAGGAATGGAGGCATCAAACACCCAGACTTCAAACTATACTACAAAGCCATAATCATCAAAAGTGCATGGTAATGGAACAAGAACAGATACACAGACCAATGGAATCGAATAGAAAATCCAGAAATAAACCCACAGATTTATGGTCAACTAATCTTTGACAAAGGAGCAAAGAATATGCATTGGAGCAAAGAAAGTTTGTTCAATAAATGGTGCTGGGAAAACTGGGTCGCTACATGCAAAAGAATGAAGCTTGACCACTACCTCACACCATACACAAAAATCAACTCAAAATGGATTAAAGAACTAGACATAAGATCTGAAACCATAAAATACGTAGAAGGAAATATAGGTGAAACACTATGTGATATGAATATCAAAGACATCTTTACAGACACATCACGCAAAGCAGTGATAGTGAAGGCAGAGATAAACAACTGGGACTACATCAAATTAAAGAGCTTCTGCACAGCAAAAGAGACAATAAGAAAAACTAAGAAAAGCCCCAACTACTGGGAGAACATTTTTGCACACAACACTAATGATAAAGGACTGATCACAAAAATCTACAAAGAGCTGATGAGACTCAACAAAAACAAAGAAAACAATCCTGTCAAAAAATGGGCAGAAGAGCTAAAAATAAATTTTTCCAAAGAGGAAATGCAAATGGCCAACAAGTATATGAAACAATGCTCAATATCACTTGTAATCAGGGAAATGCAAATCAAAACTACAATGAGATACCATCTTACACCAGTGAGAATGGCACATATTAAAAAAAACTAGCAACAACAAATGTTAGCCAGGTTGTAGAGAAAAAGGATCTCTCCTGCACTGTTGGTGGGAGTGCAAACTGGTCCAACCACTATGGAGAGCTGTGTGGAGATTTCTGGACCTACTAAACATAGAGCTTCCATATGATCCAGCAATTCCACTCCTAGGTATTTACCCAAAGGACACAGAAACATCAACTCCAAAGAACACCTGCACCCCTATGTTTATAGCAGCACTGTTTACAATAGCTAAGCTTTGGAAACAACCCAAATGCCCAAAAAGAGATGACTGGATCAAAAAGATGTGGTACATATACACCATGGAATATTACTCAGCATTCAAAAAAGATAAACACATGCAATTTGAAGCAACATGGATGGAGCTGGAAGGGATCATGCTCAGCGAAATAAGCCAGAAAGAAAAAGAAAAATACCAGATGGTCTCACTCATAGCAGGAATCTAGAAAACTTAAATAAGGGACCAGGAAAAAGAATATCTATAAGAAAGTAAAAATCAAAATCAACCAAATCAACAAACAACTATGAACCAGAGACATTCTTTGGGGAGTGGAGGGGGGAGGGGAGGAATTGGGGTCAAAATAAGGGGGTCTCAATTGTATGGGGAATATAAAAATAAAAAAAAATCACCATGTAGTCTCTATAACTGTGTGTTATCAATTTTATACCATTTTTGGTGGAGAAACTATCAAATTTGATTTATTTTACAAGTTAATGAAAATATAATGTCAAATATTTTTCAAATGTTTCTTAGCCATTTAGATTTCTTGTTTATGAAAGTATTATTTATCCTTTTTATTTATAACCTAATTCAAAATTGCATGTATCCATCTTTTCTTAGTGATTTATAGTAACTATATATGGATAACCTGTCTAGAATAAATGGCCTATTGTAGCCTAATGAGTTCCCTTTTTTATTTTTAAAAAACAATAGAATGTTAGTTTCTGGAAATGGAATTAAATTCCTCAAAACACACCCAAAAAGTTATTTCACACGCTGAGTGAAGAAGAGCACACCTGCAAATGTTTGATTTCATTAACTTGAGTGGTTAACTGAGTTGAAACTAGGGATATTCTGTCGAGTTAGTATCTGAGCCATATTTAAAATAGAACTACACCTCGTGACTTAGCTCCTATGACCTCATTGTGGTGTGTTATTTTGACCCTACTGACAGAAAAAAAGTTTTGTATGTATTAGGTGCAAGATTTTTTGCTATGACTATAAGAACATTAAGGACCTTATTGGAAATTTCTCCACACAGTAACATATCAAAATATGTAAAGAGTCACTAGATAGACCGGGAGAAATAGATAAAGATGAAATGAGTCTAACAAACTGTTGGGAAATGCATAATGGGAGGAAAAGTATGCAAAGTGAGCTGAAAGAACTGACTGATTGGGGCCTCCCTGGTGGTGCAGCGGTTGAGCGCTGGGTTGCGAAGCTGCCCACAGCCTCTGCAGCGCCAGTTCAATCCCCAGCCAAGGGTCCCACATGGTGTGCAGACCTCTCTTGCCACGCCTGCTGCTCCCCTCAGCAGTGTACTTCGTCAACAACAAAAATATACATTACACAAGACTATAATAAAGTATTGTGAAGTTTACTGCTTTTATTGATGATTGCACAAGTTGTTTTGTGTAATTTAGTGAATGCTGCCTATTGAGAAGTTTCTTCGTGAAAGAGAAAAACGAAAATATTAGAACTCATGATTGTTGTTGGAGAAATTAAATGTACACATGAAAAATTGCTCTTTCTTTTCTTTGGTGTTATTACTAATTTGCTCTCTAGGGTAATGCGAGACATAAGGTGTCTGATGATGAAACATTCAGAACACAGATGTTCTCAAGCTGTTAATTAAAAATAACTGGAGAGAAATCAGTCTAATCACTTCAGTTTTAGAGTATATTCTTAACTTATCATTAGGTAGTTTGTGTAAAGATTTCAGTATCAACCCAAACAAGTTTAATCAATATCTTCCATGAATTCTTACACTATCCATAAGAAGTCTCAGGATGGTTATGATGTAATTCTCTAGGTTATTTAAACTCTCCCCACTCTGGTCCCCCTGTGCTGTGTGCCCCCAAGTGTTTGTGGCACAGAGTGTGAAATCCATGACTCTAGTTAAGTGGTCATCTTGAAATACTCCTAAATAACATTCTTTTTTTTTATTGTGTGCCTTTCAATCCAGATCTTCTTTCATCAATTCAAGGAAGGAAAGAAGCCAAATGCATTACATTTGATTAAGGAAGACAGGAAAATCAAGGAGGGTCTATCTTATCTCTTTACTTGCTAATGTTTTATCTCCTACAAAGTTCTTCATAACCAATTTTGATATAACTGATATTCCTCATTCTAAATGTATTATACCTATAAGTGAACACCTGTCATCAGTTTCTTCTGCCTCCACTTTCAGGGTAAGAAAGCCATTTAAATTTATTGGATGATGTATATGGTCTTGGGAAGAAGGGATAAGAAAGATTATTAATTTGAGATAATTCATATATTTTGTGCAAATCTATCTGCCACAAATTTGTTATCTTAAAAGTTTAAAGTGCAGGAACATAGTGATGAAAAAATAATTGAGTTGAATAGGAATGGAAAATAGAAGTATTGGTGGAAATGTGAGAAATTAGGATGCATTCACTTAGAGAAGATCAGAAATGTATGAAGAAAAACCCAGGAGTTCAGAGGCAAATCATTTTGACTGAATTGAATAAAGTCAAAACAATGAACAAAAACTTAGTTGTCAAACCTAAATATACAGGCTACTATTTGAGATATTACTAGTATCGTTGTATTTTCTTATTACACTGAAAGATTAAATTTTCAGGTAAAAATATAATATTTCCAGTTAAGTGGGGTTAGTAGCTGGGCATAAATAATTATAAAAATTCTTGAGGAAGACCTCAAATTTTCTGTTGCTTCAATTCTAAAATATCTGCTCACTTACTTAAACATCAATTTCTTGCACAAGTGCTTATATGAGGCTAACAGGTAAATGTTCCTGCCAGCATTGTGATGCAGCTGGTCATTTTACCATGAATGATTTTATTTCTTATATTTTATGAACAATTTTGGACACATAGGAAACATCATCTGGAAGATGAGCACACTCTTCATGGGTGGTTGTGGATGTTGGTTGGTCAGATATTCAGTGGTTACAGTGTAAGCATAATGACCATGTTTGAAGTAGGAAAATATTCAGTTTAGGAATCATTAAATTCTAGGAGTAAGCTATTGATATGTAGATCACCTAGTATATGCACACCTGTATTAAAGGTTGTGAATATAAAGATTATTTAGAGATACCCTCAAATAGCTCACATTGTAGTTGGGAAATCAGCAATAAACATAAATGAAAAGAGCAGGCAGACTTCCACGAGTGTGGAACGTGCTGAAGATGTGTCACAGAGGCAAAGGGAACAGTGTCTCCTCTGATCAGAATATCACAGAGAGATTGACAGTATCTTTATGGAACTCTGGCCATCAAAGTCTAGTCTCTTTATTTGGAAAAGCATATAAACCAGTTAGTAGAATGCTCATTCAATTCAGTACAGATTTTCCTTTAGCCTAACAGTGATCTCAGTGTCATTTGTTTCTATCTCATTGTAAAACTTGCTAAACCTACTCCAGATGATTAGAATTTTCTAATACACAATATATTTCTGTAGAAGAGGAGTAATTTGTATTTTACTCAAAAATACATTACATAATTATGATCAATGGATTGAAGGTAAGTTGCATAATGTTTAATTTAGTCAATGTGATACTATTGATTATTTAGTTTATTTCCAATTTGTTTTCACTATAAAATGCAATGGTTATGGTTCATTTATTGTACTTGCATATACTCACATCTGCATATTATTTATTTGCTTAGAATAAATTCAAATAACTAGCTAAATTGTAGGTGTTTATAAAATATGTTTCATCAATATTGTCAAACTCTTCCAGTAATTTGCACTCACACTAGCAATGCATGACAGTGCATAATGAGCTCATGTCCTCACATTGAATAATCTATTATTATCATCCTTTAAAATTCTCCTTTCTGTTTACAAAAAACTCTATTAAATTAAATTCAAACACTTAGAAGTGCAATAATTTATTTAAGATTTTTAGTCACTTGGCCTAAAGATTGTGAGTTTAAAAGGAAAATTTCTTTTTTTTATTTTATTTAATTTTTTTTTTAAGATTTATTTATTTATACAAGACTGGGAGTACAGACCAGATGTGCAGGAGGGTGAGAGGATTCACCAGAGACAGAGCGGGGAACAGAACAGGCAGAGCAACAAAACACACTGCTGAGGGGAGCAGCGGGAGAGACAGGAGAGTGCTGCCTCGCCATATGGGATTCTAGCCAGCCGGTCGGGATAGAACCCACGCTGTAGAGGCTTCAGAGAGCTTCACAGTGCGGCGCTCAACCACCTGCACCACCAGGGAAGCCCGGGAAAACTCTCATTCTTTATCTCTAAATTGCAATTGTTTTCTTTGTAGGGGTTGAAAAGTTTCACTGCTATTCATGTTAGGTTGTCACCTAGGGCTCTAACAAAAGGAAAACATTTTATTAACATATGCAATGTACATACAACGTACAACATAAGGAGACACTGCAACGTAAAAGTGACTCGAAATAGCATCTTAGAACTACAGCTTGCTTAGCATCTTCAGTGCAGAATGATAGGTTAGCAAAGAAATGACAAGAAAAAGGAAAATGCTCTTAGACTCCAAGAGCAACAAGTTGGAAAATTAAATATATGAGGGAATGAACTGATGGTGTATATTCTCTGATCTTGTTTCTGGACTGATAAGAATCTATCTCCAGGTAAAACAGAATTTATTTTATGCCGTGGGCAATAAAGGGAGGTCTTTTTCTGAGTTTGCTGTTCTTTAATTGCCTCAGTTCAAAAATAACTTATGTCAAAGAAGACAGTTTAGGATGACATATTCTTTGTTCTTCACCTCCATATACATATGTGAAATTTGTCTTTCTGTTTATTTGAACTCTTATCTTATTGCTGCCTACACTTATGTGCTATGATTTTTATGGGTATTCTTGGGAGAAGAATGAGAGGGAGACTCTTTATTACTAAACAACCTTTTACTACCCAGTTCCTTAGCCTCTGTAATTTACATTGGTTCCACAGGAAGTACTATCAAATGTTAAAATTTTCCCACTCTGAAAAATTAATACATATTCATTCTTTCAGATCAAATTTAAAAAAAAAAAAAACAGGTTTCTCCAAAAAACTTCCTATTGGAATTTCATTCAGAATTCCATTTTAACAGTTTTGTGCTTTTCTCCAAATTTGGTACATTACCCCCTATTTGATCATGTGCATTGATGTTATATACATATTTGATGCATTGGTTGATATTATTTGGGCATCATGAACAAATAAGTCTGATGACCACCAGAGGGGGTTCCTGTAGGAAATATATGAAGCTGAGAATGGAGAAGAGACTAGGCTTATGCTTCAGGAAAGGGGCACTCCTGAGTCAAGTTATTTTCTGGGAGAGAAGTGACAGGAATTTACTAAAAAGCAGAAGCCTGAATGTCCAGGCCACCTGAAAACCAATTTAGAACTTTTATCTTTAACTAACAAACAATACAGAGCCTCAAAAGGTTTGTGAAGAAGGAAAGCTGGTTTATATGAACAGGTTTGCAGGTGTGTTGTTTAATGAGCTGTTGAATTTAATCACAATCTCAAATACTAATAGTAATATAAAAGTTTTAATCTACAATTATGAGTTAGATTGGTTTATAATTATGAAGGTTGTGTTTTGGAAGTTATACAGGATTATAAAATAAATTAGGATTAATTTTATATCTTTCTCCACATTACAAACACTTTGAAATTATCTGTTCTTACGTTTTCCTATAATGCTTTCTGAACTAGGAATTTTGGAGGAACATAGATCTATTAAAATCTTTTAATTTTTCAAATTCTGGGTTATGGTTAAGTGTAATTTTAGTGGTTTAATTATGTATTTTATAACAGATAAAGCTGTAAATGTACACATAGTTATCTCTACTGAAGTTTCCAACTATATTAATGTAATAGTCAATACCAAAAATATTTTGCTTCTCTTCTCATACATGTATTTAGATAAATTTTCTTATTCTTAGTGATGTTTTGTCCTCCCCCACCCTCAGCTGTCATTGCAAGAATCAGAAGTTGGTCTATTTTTTTGGTTTGTTTCAATTTCAAAGACTCAACTTTTTATATATCCAGTATACTTATTTTAGAATCCATAAACACTAGCTTAATTTTGTATAATCTCTTGCATTTATTTATAATGACTATTGTTCTAAGTTTAAGTAGTCACAACACATTTTTCATTTAAAATACATTATTGAGTATTGAGTACTATAAAATTTTGTCTGTGTACCTCTTTGGCTATATCCAATAGATTTCATTTCCACTCGATTTAATTAGAAATATGAGTTTCTCAGTCTTCAATAACCAATACAAAATACTAATAATAGTAGCAATTGTCTTCTGAGAAAAAAGTAGAAGTTACAATTTCCATAAATGAACCTTGATTGAGTCCTAGATCCAAAAACAACCAAAACCAAATTTTGGAACAAAAAAAAAAAAAAGAAAGAAAGAAAGAAATGTGAGTTTCCTATTGGCCTGAATAATATTTAGGCATATGTTTATGTATTTCAATTTTTTTGAATTAGAATAAAACTGTTATTATTTTAGAATTTTAGTATATTTTACTAAAAAAAAAGTCCTTTCAAAACTACCTGCATATATTGAGAACATAAAGATTTTTATTTAAAATTTCCATGATAAATCTATTCTTTTTGCCCCATTTATAATAATTCCTTAAATTATATTCTGAACATACTTTTTGTGGAAAGTAAAAAAAGTATTTAATTTTTAGTTTATAATTTTAAATTTAAGAACATGAACATAAATAAGCAAAAAGTATTTCCTATATAAATTCCATTTGCCCATATTTCATTTATGAATCTTCTTTTTTAATATATTTTAAAAGATTTATTTATTTTTTTATACAGGAACTGGGGTATAGGCCAGATGTGTGGGAGGGTGAGAGGATTCTCCAGAGACAGAGCGAGGAACAGAACAGGCAGACTGAAGAAATGCATTGCTGAGGGGAGCAGCAGGCGAGACAGGAGAGGTCTGCTGCGCCATGTGGGATTCTCGCCAGCCAGCCAGGATCAAACCCGCACTACAGATGCTGCGAACAGCTTCACAGTGCGGCGCTCAACTGCCTACACCACCAGGGAGGCCCAGATTTATTTATTTTTATACAAGAGCTGGGGTACAGGCCAGAGGCACTGAAGGGTGAGAGGACACACCATGGAAAGATTGGAGAGCAGAGTAGGCAGACGAGCGAAATACACAGCTGAAGGTAGCAGCGGGCACTAGAGGAAGGTCTGCCACACCATGTGGGCCTCTTCCTGGCTGGCCGGAATCCAACCCACACTGCAAAGGCTGCAGACAGCTTCACAGTGCTGTGCTCAACCTGCTACACCACAGGGAAGGCCCTCATTTCTGAATTTTCTTTAATGGCGTTTTATGTTTTAAGTCCCTCACTCTATTTTTTTTATTTTGCATCTTTGCATTTTTTTTTTTTTTTTTTTTTTTTATTATTTTTGATAGAGGCATGCTTTATTATTTGTTTGCTGGTTTGTTTGTTTGTTTTGTTTATACATGCACTTACAGTTTTGTACACTGCTTCTGCGCGCCATGTGGGACCCTCCTCCGGTTTTTCAACCGCTAGGCCCGCATCTTTGCATTTTTTAAGCATTTCTTTCCCTTTTCTACTGCTTTCTCAGAGAATAAATGTATACTTTAAAAGAGGTGTTATACCCCCATGATGTTGTAATAACATAACTGTTTTCTATATAAATGTATTATATTTTGTAAGATCCTACCTGTTATATTTGTAGGTTTTTTTTTTTTTATTTTTCATTGTCTCCCAACACACAGATGTGTCTCATTTTAATACTGCTATTGATTTTGCTAGTGCTTTTCAGGATTGCTCTTATCTTTATCATTCTCTTTTCATTTTAGTCATGAGAGAAAAACTTATTTTCTAGAGCAAGCATTGAGAAAAAAAATCAAACTTTGTTTTTAAAGATTTATTTATTTATTTATTTACTTTTGAAAGATTTATTTATTTACTTTTGAAAGATTTATTTATTTATGCATACAAGAGCTGGGATACAGGCCTTAGGTGTGGGGGTTGAGAGGATTCACCAGAGACAGTGGGGAACAGAACAGGCAAATTGAACAAGGTACACTGCTGAGGGGAGCAGCAGGTGAGACAGGAGAGGTCTGCTGTGCCATGTGGGTAGCTCCCTGACCAGCTGGGAATTGAATTCATCAAACTCATGCTTCAGAGGCTGCAGACAGCTTTACAGGCTGTGTCTTAACCCCTTGTGTCACCAGGGAGGCTCCCAAAGATTTTTTTATTTATGCATACAAAAACTGGGGGTAAGCCAGAGGGGTGGGGGTGGATGATTCACCAGAGACAGATTGGAGAGCAGAATAAGCAGATGTATTGAAATACACTACTGAGGGGAGCAGTGGGCTAGACAGGAGAGGTCTGCTGAACCATGTGGATTAGCTCCGTGAGAAGTTGAGGACTGAATTCATGATGTAGTAGCTGGCAGGAAATTGATAGTGCTGTCTTTAAACCCTGCACCACCAGGGAGGTCCCTGTCAAACTTTTGATAATTGTTTTCTTATGTATCATTGATTCCTTTCATTAGACTATGTACTCCAAGAGAGGGAACATCTTGATCAATCTTCAGCTATTAGACTAATGTATCACAATATATAATTGAATGAATGAGTAAAGGATTTAATGTAAGTTATGTTCTGGTATTTTCTAACTTTCCATTGTATGCAAATGAAATCTGTTTATTATGTAAATTTCATTTTCAGATCTTATATATCTTTGTTATTAAGAATTATCTTGAATTATATGTAGTTTTGCGATCATATTTATATGATTTTAAAAGTATGTCCATTTAAACTTAATTCAGTGTTCATTATCACTTATAGTATATAATTTTTCTGTATATTTAGTCTCAAAATTTCTTTCAGCTACACAAATCTTGGAACACATCTTAGTGTTTATTACTCATAATGTATCTCAGAATGACTTCCTTTTTGACTGACATGTTACTAACAATTCAAATGAAAATAATAACATTGGCAATTATTTTTACTAAACAGTACATTCTAGGTATTGATCTAAAAACCAACGTGTTCTAACTGATGTTGTCCTTGCAACTTATATCATTTTGGTTGTTAGAGAACAGATGGGAAATCTGAGCAAAATGAAGGAAAGTTGATTGCATATATTCATACATTTGGGTGGCATAGAAAAGATATTCTGGTTCTTTAATCCTTGCTTTTATTTACAACATTATGCCTCCTGTTTAGACATTCCTTCACTTTTATTGGATTTCATCTATATCAAAAAGATCTCTGTGACTAGTCTGAATTTTATTCTGTTGTAGGTGACTTGTTTTCTTTTTTCTTTTATATTTTTGATTGCTTCTAGATTATTTTTTCCTTCACATTTTCCTTCCACTTTCTCTTTCTGTTTTCCACATCATATTGATTTTCTTCAAATAATTTGCCAGGGTATTATTAGAGTATGTATCATTTTAATTAAAAAATCTAATTACAGTTCTTTTTTGTTTCTTTGTCAAATGTGTTCTTCTCTTTGATTGCTTTTTAATAATTATCTTCCATTTGTGGGATCACCATTTCAAAAGCCACCGGTTACTTATAGTTTTCTTTGAGGATGTTATAACTTCATATTTATCACTTTCTTTGTTATCTCTGTCCTTCTACAGACCTTGAGAGTTGCTCAAGATCTACTCACTACATTTGTGTTACCGTCTCATATGATCAGCACAGTTCTTGATTCAGCTTTTCCTGAATTGGCAAATAAGATCATACAGTTTCTTCAATTTTTGTTTAAAGATCAGAAAATGTTAAAAAGTGAAAATTTGAATGTGTCTATTTCTAACTTACTCCTATCTCAGTTCTCCAATTCATTGTGCTCACATCTTTAATTATAGATCACAGAACTGACAAGATAATTCTTCCTAATCCAAAAATGTTGTTTTTAGACTAGGAAGCTGTCAATTTCTATGCTTAAAGTCACATTGGGTATTTTTCTATTATATAGTAGCTCAGGGCAGGCAAGGTTAATATTATGTCCCAACAATTCAAAAACATATAATTAGACTTTGAATAATGGTAAAATTACTGGGGAATTTTGTGAAGCATCTTCTTATTTTAATTTGCATACTTCTTATGCTTTCATTTGCATACTCCCTCTGTCTGAGACTTTGCAGAATTTTCTCTTTTCCTCTAACCTACATTTTTCTCAGTCACTTAAGTCAGGACTTAAGACTGACAAAGTCAGAATGCTCTTGAGAATGTAATTGGGTAGGACACATATTAAATCAGATGGGATCCTAGGACAAGAGATGCAGCCCATACCGCTCCATACTAACCTGGATGGTGGTTGGCCAAACTTCCATGTATATATAATGAACATGTTTAAATGTGAAACTGTTACAACTGTATCTCAATTCTACTGATAATATTTAGAAAATAATGACTTCTTTACCTTGATTCACATGCCTTAAAATCTGACCCCTGACACTTCAGAGCCCTCGCCAATCTCTATGCTTTGCTTGAATGTTCTGAGCATAGACTGCATTTTGCTTTAGAGATCTTAAAATTGCTATTCATTCTGCAAAATCTTCACATGGATGCTTTTTTCCATAGGTCATCATTACTTTTATCCTCATAGCTCTTACTATCATCCAGAACCACCAACATCATTTATTTACTCCTTTCCTGTCCATAACTGGACCCATAGGTCACATGAGACATTTCCTCATTTGTTTACAACCACATCCCCAGAGCTTAGAACACCGGTTGTTTTCCATTTAAAAAAGGGTGGTGCATGAATGACTGAGCTCTCAGCAAATGAAGAAGGAATTAATAAGGATAATCAATGATGACATGAATAATGATGTGGTGATCCATTTCATTTCATTCTATTGTCATTTTCAATTGTATCTACAGTTTAATGGTTATTTCTAGATGAATTTTAAAATTGTTGCAAAAATTTCCAATTCAATAAATATCTTATACATTTCAAATAAGCAGTCCAATCTCCAAATTAAGAATTCTTTTAGAGGCTCAGATGTTCTACAATAATAAGTAATCTCCTTTAAAGCATGCGTTGATTGCCAAAGTTCATGCATCTTCACGCCATGAAACTAAACTTTGGAACTACTCCTTAATGAGAATGTATGGCCAAGAAAAAAGTGGCAAAATCTCCCACCCTTACATATACATCTCTTGCATATGCATATGCATCTCTTGTCCTTACCCTTACAAATTTTTGATTAGTTATAAATATAATTTCAATTTAACAATACATCTGCATATATTTTAAATGAATATATTATATTATTATTGTTATTATTATTATTATTATCATTATATTACAGTTTTCATTAACCCATACCTCTTTTTATATACTTCCAGGTCCAACTCAACACCATGGATGTAGATAATAAGACCATTTCCAGTGATTTCACCCTCACAGGGCTCTTCACTCACAATAAAGTCTCAAGCTTTCTTTTCACCATCATTTGTGCCATATTTTTCATGGCCATGATAGTTAATGGAGTCATGATCTTCCTGATCCACATAGACCCTCACCTCCACACCCCCATGTATTTCCTTCTCAGTCACCTTTCCTTCATCGACATGATGTACATCTCCACCATTGTGCCTAAGATGCTGATCGATTATCTTGTGGGCAAGGGAACCATTTCATTTGCTGCTTGTACAACCCAGTACTTTCTTTATATGGGCTTTGTGGGGGCTGAGTTTTTCCTGTTAGGACTCATGGCCTATGATCGCTATGTGGCCGTCTGCAATCCTCTCCGCTATCCAATCCTCATGAACCAACGGGTCTGTTGGATGATCTTGGCCAGCTCTTGGTTTGGAGGTGCTTTAGATAGCTTTCTCCTTACCCCAATTACCATGAGTCTCCCATTCTGTGCTTCCCACAAGATTAATCACTTCTTCTGTGAGGCACCCACTATGTTGAGGCTGGCCTGTGGAGACAAAGCTGCCTATGAAATGGTGATGTATGTGTGCTGTGTCATGATGCTGCTGATCCCCTTCTCTGTAGTGATCGCTTCCTACACCCGGATTCTTGTCACAGTACACCAGATGAAGTCAGCAGAAGGGAAGAAAAAAGCCTTTACTACCTGCTCATCACACATGATGGTTGTGACATTGTTCTATGGGGCTGCCCTGTATACATATATGCTTCCTCAATCCTACCACACGCCAATAAAGGACAAGGTCTTTTCTGCCTTTTATACCATCCTCACCCCCTTGTTAAACCCTCTTATCTACAGCCTGAGAAACAGAGATGTGGCAGGGGCCTTAAAGAAGGTTTTGACACGATGTCCAGGGCCCTCTTGTGTGACACGGGATGAATTCTGACTGTCAAAATCTCTACAGATGTTTAGAGGTATATAAATGTTGATACTTGGGTTTATTCCTTGGATAAAATGGATAATGCTTGGAACAACTTCCAACGCCAATTATGCTGAAAGGTGCATCAGCAGTACTTTTGTCAAAAATGTGAGACCCTTGTAATATAATAATCATTCATGAATGATGCCAGAATACCATAACTACCGCTGGTGTTTATTCCTTCTTTGTGTCCACGCATTCCAATTCTTCTCTTATGAGGACTTCTCTGTTATGCAATTCATGTATGTATATGTTCACAAGTGTCTGATTTTATTACATACACTACTCAAACTCTCATAAATGAGTTAGAGATGTTGAGTGCATTATATAAAGGAGCCATCAGTGGCATTTACATGAAGAGTAAGTGTGTGGTCACTTGAAAATTTGAACAATACCATAGTGTCTTGAAAAAGACCAACATTTAGATTATCTCTTTTTTGAGTAGCAACTGAAAACACCCCACCTTTATCTGAATTTGGAGCTGAGAAAAATTGTTAGGGGGAAAAGGACGTCCTAAAGCTAATTCCTTACAGGCTTTGTGGACTCCACCCCCCACTCCAGACCAAAGCCAAAAGACACTGGGAACTCCAAATCCCATCACCACCAAAGGGAAGGTGGCTGGGACCTGAGGGTGGGGTTAAGTAGCCAGGTTTGGTAAAACCGGACACGTGGGCTTTGGAGAAGATCCCCCATTTTGGCTCTCCGCCAGCTCTCAGTTCCGCCAGCTCTGAGAGTGCCTTTGGGTTTCCAGGTCGGCGGATCGGGTAGGACGCATTAATGACTTTATTTCCCTATTTTCTCCCTGAGTTGTACATTTCCTTAATTCCCTTTCCCTTTTAAGTACACCTTTTATTAACCTTTTGCGTGTGCCTGTAGTGGAGTATTAGTAAGTCCCTTTTAAGCACGCGGGTGAGGACCCACAGCCAGGCAACCCGTTTTATATCGGGGTTGCTCCGTAACAATGTGAGTTATATATTTTGCAAAATTGGAAAAACTAATCCTGTATTAGACAAGTATTTTATGACTCTGTATTTGTTATGTGGCAAATAATATTAGAAGACATAGTGAGAGGCAGGTAAATAAAAAGTGGTTGATTAACTCACAAATTCAGTAATCACTTTTCAGTTTCTTCTCCAATTCATTACAATTATTGGACTTCTGGAATACTTCTTTAGATGTTATTGGTGGTATGGTTATTTCTATCAATGTTTTTCTTTCAAAGAAATAATGATCAAGACATTTCCCTTCTCTGCAACACTGGGTTTTTCATTGGATACCATTACAAAATGGGAATATTAGCTTGTTTCAGACTTAGAGATAGAAAATAGAATTTTTTTTTTAATCTGGGGATAGGAAGATATAAATGTTTAGCCTAAAGCAAAAGCATAATTGTAAAATCTTGGACCATATGCCAGACTCTTTGGGCCACCAATGATTGGTGCTATGCCAAGCTTTGTGTTGCCACCAGTGACACCATTCTGACTAGGTCTTGTTGTGCTTTCTTGATGACAAACAATGGAAGAGCTGAGTGAAGTAAACACAGCCATGCCTTTCATCACACTTAAAAAGTTGGTGGTTGATGAAAATTATTTAAGTAATTGGAATAATCGCATTGCAACCTTGTGGGTTGGAATGGCTAGATTAATGGAAAAATGAACCTACTTCCTTCGGTAGAGCTATCGGTTTCAAACAGGGGCATACTTTCTGAGACTCTCTATTGGGAGGGCTTAATCTATTTTAATATTGCTAGACTGGGAATCACCACATGCTGGTTGATAGGAGGGACTGTTTCAACCACACAAGGCAGACATGTACAAAAAAAAACTTAATAAATCAGAAGAGGAGGAGATGAATAACATTGAAACTGGGAACATCAATTTCAACTCCAATTTTAAAGACAATGTCCCTCATGCATGTGTTTGTGAGGCTTCATTTCCTCTAGTGTGAAATTTGAGTTAATGTAATTTTTTCATAAGATTTTAAAAACTAAATATAATAAATGTAATATATGCTAGTCATGATGTTATTATAATTAAATAAATGTAACCCTCCTCTTAATAATATGCTGTTTTTCTTTACATTTTCTACCAATTCTCTTTTTTTCTCTATTACTCATACACACATTAATAGTTTTTTGTTAACTCTGCTAAGGAATGAGGACTGATAATGAGTAAAATTAACAGTCCAAATACCAGAAATTAAATATGAATTTTATTAGGATGATTAGAAAATAATGTATACTTACTAAAACAACTATGATATATCATTGTTGTAATATTCCAAATACAGAAATTAAATATAAATTTGGTTCTCACCTCTTCAGAGGTATGTTACCACACAATGCCAAACACCAAAGCAACAACAATCCTTGACCATAATGTATTATGACCTCTTCCACCTTTGCTAAACACATCCATATCAGATAGATTGATTTCTGTGGTCATACAGTAAAATTAATTTTTGATTGTTTAGTTATGTCTGTTTAGTTATGCTGAGATGAGCAGCAGGTGAGACAGGTGAGGTTTCACTTGTGCCTGTTGGTCATCTGTGCACTTTCTTCAGAGACATGTCAATTTAATTTGCCTTTTTTTATTAGATTATTTGGTTTTTTATTGAGTTGTATGAGTTCTTTGTAGATCATGAATAGCAGCCCCTTGTCAGGTGCATGATGTGCAAATAATTGAAAAAATTTGTCTCCCTCTTTTTCATTTCTGATAAGACATTTATATTTACATGTTACATTTATAACAATGACAACATTGGTCAGACACATTAGAAACTGAGAGGGACAAATAAAAATATATAGCACAATAGGAGGAAAAATTACAAAGATAACTGGACAGAAAACACCAGCTTGCACAGATATATATGAAAAGAGGGAGAGTGAGGTGGTTGTGAGCAGAAATAACCTCACAAAAACAATTCCTAAGCCCAAAAAACAACATACATACAAAAACAATGTCAAAGCAGATTTTCACATCTTCACAAGACTTTATATATATAAGTACTCCTAGACTCAAGCCTTTTACTGGCTCCCTCCCTGTTGCTGCAGGGAGCTAGCTTATCTCTTGCATATCTTGCATAAACTTTCTAAACTCAGTCCCCAGGGTCCATCTCCTTTTTTTTTTTTTTTTTTGTAATTTAGTTTGTATAATTTATGTAATTTGTAAATTTGATCTACCATTTATGTAAATAAATGTAAATACATAACTATAAAATTTCAGGAATTCAGCTTTATACCTAGACATATGCACATTTGCACATGAACAGCCCCAGCTCCAGCCCCAGCGCCACAACCACATCAGTTCATGCCTTCTACCCTTCTCCCCTCCCCTAGCCCCCCCCCTCTGGTAACCACCATAGTTTTCACAGTCTAAGTTAATTTTTGTGTCTTTTGCTCATTTATTTTCTTGGTTTCTTTGCATTCCGCAAATGAGTGAAACTATTCAGTAGTTGTCTTTTTTGACTTATTTCCCTTAGCATAGTCACTTCAAGTTCCATTCACATGTCTCAAAAGGCAATGATTCATAATTTATAATAGCTGATTAGTTTTAGTTTTTTTTTGTTGTTGATATATGTATTTTTTTAAATATTAAATTTTATTTTTATATTCCCCATACAATTGCAATCCCGCCATTCTGACACCAATCCCTCCCCTCCCACCCCCCCCCCCCCCAAAAGTGTCTCTGTTTCATAGTTTTTTGTTGATTTTGATTTTCACATTCTTATAGTTATTCATTTTCCTGATCCCTTATTTAAGTTTTCTAGATTCCTGCTATGAGTGAGACCATCCGGTATTTTTCTTTTTCTTTTTGGTTTATTTCGCTGAACATGATCCCTTCCAGCGCCACCCATGTTGCTGCAAACTGCATGTGTTTATCTTTTTTGAATGCTGAGTAATATTCCATGGTGTATATGTACCACATCTTCTTGATCCAGTCATCTATTTTTGGGCATTTGGGCTGTTTCCAAAGCTTAGCTATTGTAAATAGTGCTGCTATAAACATAGGGGTGCAGGTGTTCTTTGGAATTGATGTTTCTGTGTCCTTTGGGTAAATACCTAGGAGTGGAATTGCTGGATCATATGGAAGCTCTATGTTTAGAAGGTCCAGAAATGTCCACAAAGGTCTCCAAGGTGGCTGGACCAGTTTGCACTCCCACCAACAGTGCAGAAGTGTTCCTTTTTCTCCACACCCTCGCCAACATTTGTTGTTGCTAGTTTTTTTTAATATGTGCCATTCTCACTGGTATAAGATGGTATCTCATGGTAGTTTTGATTTGCATTTCCCTGATGACAAGTGATGTTGAACATTTTTTCATATGCCTGTTGGCCATTTGCATTTCCTCTTCAGAGAAGTTTCTTTTTAGCTCTTCTGCCCATTTATTGACTGGATTATTTTCTTTGTTGTTGTTGAGTCTCATCAGCTCTTTGCAGATTTTTGTGATCAGTCCTTTATCATTAGTGTTGTGTGCAAAAATGTTCTCCCAGTTGGTGGGGTTTCTCTTTGTTTTTGTTATTGTCTCTTTTCCTGTGCAGAAGCTCTTTAATTTGATGTAGTCCCAGCTGTTTATCTTTGCCTTCACTATCACTGCTTTGGGTGATGTGTCTGTAAAGATGTCTTTGATGTGCAAATCACGTAGCGTTTCGCCTATATTTCCTTCTATGTATTTTATGGTTTCAGATCTTATGTCTAGTTCTTTAATCCATTTTGAGTTGATTTTTGTGTATGGTGTGAGGTAGTGGTCAAGCTTCATTCTTTTGCATGTAGCGACCCAGTTTTCCCAGCATCATTTAGTGAACAAACTTTCTTTGCTCCATGCATAGTCTTTGCTCCTTTGTCAAAGATTAGTTGACCATAAATCTGTGGGTTTATTTCTGGATTTTCTATTCGATTCCATCTCCTTAATCTTCTTGGACAGAAGATAAGAACTTGGCCCTGAGATTCTGTGACTCCACATTACCATGACATTTTGGGAAGCTCCTCTCAGATTGACTCTTGAAAAGGTGAGTGTAGGGTAAATAATTGATGACATTTCTTCCCTCCTGCCATTAGATTTGATGATGGATCCCTGTAGTCCTGAATGCATGACTGATGGCGGGCACCTAGAGTAGGGTGGGATTCACCTGAGCTGAGACAGGGCTTATAAGGGCAGTGTCACGGAGCAGAACCAGAAGGAGAATAAGCAAGAGAGAGTAATGGAACCAGCAGAGAAACAGAGAACACGAGAGAATGTCAGAGAGCACAGGAAGAGTGAATACTCCCTGGGGTCTGGGAGGTCTGCCAGCCTCCTGACCCCCGGCACCCCTGTCTGCTCTATACCCAGTGAAATCCCAATAAAAGCCTGAAAAAGCCACCGAGGGCTCTAGGACTCTCCTTTACCTGTCTGCTCTAGTCATAGAAAACTTGCTCTGGGCCATCCTGCCACTATAGTGAGTAAAACACTGACTGTCGCCTCTCCCTCCCAGTGAGGTTGGCTAGTTTCTCCCAGCTGAGGAAGTGCCAGCCCTTCTCTGTTTCAAGTTCCTCTTCTGTGCTCTGTCTGGCTCTGGATGGTCTGCATGATGACAGCCGTGGGACACACTCTGCCATGCTAATTTCTTTCTTTCTCCCTCTCACCTGCCCTCCTGTCCTTTTCACATTTTTTTTTCAGGCACTTGTGGGTCATTTAAAGGTGTTTAGTGTGACTCTGCTCTTAAATCTTGGATGACAGACTTGATGTGCTGGCCTTGATTCACCACCCAATCTCCAGATTGGGAATGTGGGTTAAGGAAGGGTCACTTTCCTTTCAGCTCTTACTCTTTGTGAATCTCGCCATGTCTTCCATCTCCCCACTCATTACTTCTGACCTGGTGGAACGTTTCCCTTCTATGACTCTTTTATCTCCTCCCTCTGCTTCTCTGCCCCAGATCTAGTGTCTCCCTTGCAGACCTAATCTCTTCCCTCTTATCTTCCTTTGAAAAAGAATTCCTGGGCCTTCCTGGTGTTGCAAGGGTTGAGATGCAACCTATGAAGCTATCTGCAACCACTGCAGCATAAGTTCGATCCCTGGCCAGGGAGCTACCCACAGGGTGCACCAGACCTCTCCTGGCTCACCCATTGCTCCCCTCAGTAGTGTAATTCAGTCAGTCTGCCTGTTCTGTTCCCTGCTCTATATATGGTGAATCCTCTCACCCCCACACCTCTGGCCTGTACCCCAGTTCTTGTATACATAAATAAATAAATCTGAAAAAAAGAAAAAAAGAAAAAGAATTCCTCCTACTCCTTGCAACTTCCATTTCTCTGTCCTACCTACTTCTGGCTCTCATCAGCACTCCAGATAGACAAACCCATACTCTGTGCCTGGATACCCCAATCCTCTGTAATGTGACAAAGATTAATGTTCTTTTCTAGTGTCGACTACTGAAATTAGACACACCTCCTTTGTCATGACCTTCCTATTGTACTGTACACCTTAGAATTAGTCGTAGTGAACTGGGACTAAGCCCTTCTGAAATCTTGCTCTGTTGGCCTTTTCTCACCAATGACTTCCTTCTAATGAGGAAATGGCTGCCCTGGTAAAGGGTGTCATTTCCCTGGCAAAATTCCAGGAAGCTTTACTGACATTAGACATGGTCCCCCATGAATCAGGGGAGTCCCTTTTCCAGCCAGGGGATCTGGTGCTGGTGAAGGCCTTCCCCTCTTTAACCGCTTCCTTAGTGTGTGTGTTTGTGTGTGTATATTTGTGTCATGCATGTGTAAAGTTCTTGCAATTTGATTTCCCAAAATGTTAATGTTTTACAATAGGATCTTCTGGGAGAACACTAATTTGTTTTTTGAAAAGATTTGTTGGTTTGAAAAATTATGAGTAAAATTTCTTACTTCAGTAGTATTTTCTTCTAATATCGTTAAATTCTTAGATATGCCTCTTAAAACCTTTTAAGAAGTTGTACTTTAGGAGTAACTGGAGAAACTTTAAATCCCTTTTCTAGTCCTGGTTCAAGAAGATACAAAGCAGTTTAAGGAATTTTCCTGATTCTCCCAAGTTAATCTGAAGCCTAGAGGCTAAATTCTCATTTTCTGGTGAATATTCTGGATCAGTGAATAACTGACAAGTAGGGGGGCAGAAAATTATGATGGGTTCAAAATAGAAACTGCAGCTTACATGAGAAATTTGGTTTTATAAAATTTACAGTGATCCTGTTTTGTGATAGAAGTGAAACAGCTCACCTTTTAGACATAATAATTAGCAGCAGGTTAAAATACTTCTGATAGGGTTTCATCATTCTGATATCACATGTCTGCAGGAACTCATTTTTCATCAGCAACAGGCAACCTGAACCCAAGGGAAAGAAAGTCTTCCACATACTTGGCAAAACCAACTGTAAAACCCATTAACAATCAGAAGTTCCAATGCTGGCACCTTAGAACTGGAGAGGTGGGGAGGAAAGACTGGAAATCAACTACAAGTGTAAGAAAGTGAGCTTGAGTATGAATCAGGGTTTTTGGGAGCAGGCTCAGAGTCCCAGGACCCCAGGTAAACTCTTTCTCAGTTCTTGCCTTCAGTGAGGAAAGAATTCAACTTTGAGACCAAAGTTTCAGAAAAGCAAGAGATTTATTGACAGGGCAGGAGAGGTCTCTGATCAGAGAGGAGTTCCAAGTGGGTAGCCACTGCAGGGATGAGAAGCAGGTGTATATAGGTATAGTGGGCAAGGAGTAGGGGCTTGATTGTTGGGTGTCTCTGAGTTAGGCCTCTTGCTGATTTGCTGGGCCCACAGGGTCTTCCGGGCTACTGAGGTCCATTGAGCTTGTGGGGTCTCATAGGCTACCTAGATTCTCTGAGTTTGCCCATGTTACCTGGCTTACCTTACCAAAACTAGCTTTGACTTATTGTTTTAACATCGTGTTATTGCTTTGTTGATCTGGATATTCCACCCTTTACTGGGTTGGTGGGGTTTGGGGGGTACCCTCCTGGTCTGGGATTGTTCTCCTCTCAGATTGATAAATTAACCTAGGGTACCTGGGCTTAGGGTTTGGTGGAAGTTTCCATCCTGGTTCTAAAGGTGTGTTTCTCAATCATCTTGATAAGTGGATTTGGGAATGTGGGCTACTCTACTCCTGACTGACTGCCTATACCCATTTTCTAGCTTCCTCCTTCAATTACAGAATGTTAATAATGCAGGTGAGTTTAAGAAAAAGCAAATTTTCTTGTTGCTAGAATCTCAAGCGCATGGGTCTGTATAGTGTCCCTGGGATCTGATATACAATTATAGAGCACACTCTCCACTCACCCCATACAGCTCACTCAGGGGTTGCAAGTTCACATGGGGTCCGGTGTGTCCTGATGGTGGTCGCTCTGATTTTCCTTGTACTTGAACATGACTCTGCATTTTTCTCACTGGGAGCACTGCTGTACCTCCACCTCTGGGGCTTGCCCCAGTGTGACTCTGTATGGATCAGGCCATTCCCACAAATTCCCTTGCCCAAACCAAAGTCTGAGGAGTCCAGACAGGAGTATGGATAACTCCATCAGACAGGAGTAGTTGTATTCCTGCTGGGGACCATACTTATGGAAAAGTATATGCGGGAATCTGCATCCACTGACATGTCCAGGTATCTGCCCTTCTACACATGCTGGTAACCCTTATAGCCAGTTGTCTAAATCTCTGCGGGGCTGATGCATACAATCTCCTCAGTGTCATTGGGGAAGCTGCTGGTAGAGCATTGTCATTGTTATTTCAATGGTATACTGATTGTAGAGGTAGCCCAGGGTATATATAAATCCTCCAGGGCTTGCAGGATATGAGAGAAAAGATTGCCTGAGTAGGTCGTTCATTCCTCTGAGAAGATTTAGAAGAAGTGGCTAGCTGTTGTAAAACATCATCATAACCAAGCTTCATTACAGATGATGGAAGGGGATATTGTAGAGCCTTCTATATGGTCTTCCATGCCACCCTCAATTCGCTTTCAAATGCTCCAGCAACAGCAGAGCTTTGGAAAATCAGCCCAAACTTACTATTATCAACCTTTCAATGATGAAATGTTGGGTTGTCTTTGGTGTAGACTGTCTTTCCCCACACCAACAGTTATTTATTTATTTGTTTGTTTGTTTATTTATTCAATTATTTTTTGGCTTATGAGTGTGTTGGTGGTGGTAATTTTATGGGGACAGCACCTGAGAAGACAAATCAAACATTGTATAAAAATGAACAAGATGTAAAATTAGTAATAACAACAGTAACAGCATTTTTTTCTTATATAGCACTCCAATGCCACCAGTATATCTTTCTGTCATTTGGCATCAATGAAAAAGTCACTTTACCCATTGCCTGTGGGGTACATGACCTTACAGATCTCCATGCAGCTGAGCACACGACTATCCTGTGGGAACCATCTTCCAATGGAGTTACTTCTGATCATAACCACAGATTCGACATGTACAGTATAACTGGCATTATAGGGTATGTTTATTCAGTTATTGTCTTGTTCACTTATACATCGGTCTCAAAATTGGCAGCATTGCTCCCTTCATCTTCCTGTCTTCTAACCCCGCTGCTTCACAACTCAGGAGAGTGCTTGATTTTCTGGGGGTAGAGGAGTGACTAGAGGTAAAGGTTAGTGCCATAGAGGGCAAAGGGGAAGCAGGGCAAATGGAATCATATTTGGGGCAAATGCAAGCTGCTGGAGGATTGGACTCCACAGTGCTTAAGGGCTAGGAGAGTAGGGGGCTCCAGAGAGTTCTAGTGGGCAGGAGATCATTTGGGCAGGGGATCATTTCATTTCATTTTAATTATGTATATATATATATAAAATTAAATATATATATATATATATTTCTTGTGCATAAACTTAGTTTAATGTTGAACACATTTCTTTACTTTGATTTATTCCTGTCCTTGTAGTTGCACCCCTGAAGACATCACTGAATCCAGCGTCATGGAATGTTTTTCCTGTGTTTTCTTCTATGGAATTTATGGCTTCAGGTCTTATATCCAAATTTTTATTCAATTTAGAATTGTTTTTGTGTCTGTAGTTAAATAATGATCTTGTTTTATGTTATTTTTGTTTTATTTGTAGTTGTTCAGTTTTCCCAAAATCATTTATTGAAGAGGCTTTCTTTCCTTTCTTGTGTGGTCTTGGCCTCTCTGTAATAGATAAACTGTCCAAATGTGTGTGTGTTGCGGGTGGGGTGGCGGGTGTTGCAATTTTTCATTTTAGTTCATTGCTCTGTATTTCTGTTTTTGTCTTAATGAAAATTTAATATTAAAATAATGAAGTTACAATATGTAAAACATCAATAAAAAAGACAAAATTCTGGCAAAAACTATGGAAATAGAATTGGTCATCTGGAATATTGAATCAGTGATTTTGAAGGTGAAAATGTGCGAAGAATTCAGGAGAAGAAGAAAAAGAACTACAAAGTGAAAAAAATGAACACTTCAAGAATTATCCAAATTTGTAAGGAAAGGCATTATAAGAATAATTGGTATCCTGGGCCTCCCCTTGTGGTGTAGCGGTTG
This sequence comes from Talpa occidentalis, assembly GCF_014898055.3. Lineage (NCBI taxonomy): Eukaryota > Metazoa > Chordata > Mammalia > Eulipotyphla > Talpidae > Talpa > Talpa occidentalis. The sequence continues at coordinate 56,596,986 of NW_023601322.1, forward strand.
AGCACTGGGCTGCGAAGCTGCCCGCAGCCTCTGCAGGGCCACTTCGATCCCAGGTCGCCGGTGAGGGTCCCACATGGCACGGCAGACCTCTCCTGTCTCGCCTGCTGCTCCCCTCAGCAGTGTATTTCGTCAGTCTGCCTGTTCTGTTCCCCGTTCTGGCTCTGGTGAATTCTCTCACCCTCCCACGCTTCTGACAGTACCCACTGCTTGTATAAATAAATAAATAAATCTTTAAAAAATATATTCTCTTTCAGATATGAGATAGAACTAAAGAAATTCTCAACAAACAGGAGTTTCAAACACCAGAACCCTCCTCCAAAAATGCTGACAGGTGGACCTCCCTGGTGGCACAGGGGTTAAAGACACTGCTATCAAGCAATTGGCAGCCACTGCAGCACATGTTCAATCTCAGGCCAGCCAGGAAGCTACACACATGGCACAGCAGACCTCTCCTGTCTTGCCCACTACTCCTCTAAGCAGTGGATTTCAGTAGATCTGCCTGTTCTGTATCCCACTCTCTCTGGTGAACTTTCTCACACCCACACTTCTGGCCATACCCCAGTTCTTGAGTGCATAAATAAAATGAATCTTAAAAAAAAAAATGCTGAAAGGAGCTCTATCCAAACTGTGGTGCAGGGCCTCCCCAGAGGCGCAGAGGTTGAGCACTGGGCTGCGAAGCTGCCCACAGTGTCTGCAGCACTGGTTCAAACCCCAGCCACCGGCAAGGGTCCCACATGGCTTGCAGACCTCTCCTGCTGCGCCCACTGCTCCCCTCAGCAGTGTATTTCCTCAGTCTGCCTGGTCTGCTCTGGTGAATTCTCTCACCCTCCCACGATTCTGACTGTACCCAGTGCTTGTATAAACAAACAAACAAACAAACAAACAAACAAATAAATAAATAAATCCTCAAACTGTGGTGCAGATGATCCAAAAAGAATTGAAAAGAAATAGAAACTAAAATTAAGGATAAATGTCAGTAACAAAACTTCATATATCAATACTCACTGTAAATGTAAATAGACTGAACCCATCATTAAAAGTTCCAGCGCAGGCCCTCCCTGCTGGCACAGGGTTAAAGACTCAGCGCTATCAAACTATCCCAGCCACTGAGGTATGAGTTCAATACCAGGCCAGGAAGCTGAGCCACATGGTCCAGCAGACCTATTCTGTCTCACCTACTGCTCCCCTCAGCAGTGTATTTCAGTAGATCCACCTGTTCTGCTCCCCACTCTGTCTCTGGTGAATCCTCTCACCCCTCACCCTGTACCTCTGGCCTATCCCCCGTTTTTGTACACATAAAATAAATAAAAATAAATCTTAAACAATTAAAATGTCTAGTGTATCTGGTTGAATGATAAAACAATCTCAGTTTCTTCTGTCTCAATGAAATGCACCAGTGCTAAAGACATATACATAGTCTCACAGTAAAATATTGGAAAATTATCCTAAAAGCAAATGAGACCCAAAGGAAAGCAGAGATAGTCATATGGATATCAGATAAAATGGATTTCCAGCTAATAAAGATAACAAGAGATAGGGATTGATACTATATAATAATTAAAGTATCAAAACATCAAGAAGATATAACATCAATATGTATGCACCAAGTGAAGATCAAAACATATAGGTGATTATTAAGAAATCTGAAACAGACACTTGGGAAAACACATAGATGACAGAGAACTTTAACACTCTGCTTCAAGTCAGAAGCGCAGGAGGGTGAGAGAATTCACCAGAGCCAGAGCAGGGAGCAGAACAGGCAGAGTGACGAAGTACACTGCTGAGGGGAGCAACAGGCGAGGCAGGAGAGGTCTGCGCGCCATGAGGGACCCTCGCCAGGCAGCAGGGAATTGAACCAGCGCTGAAGAGCTTCACAACCCAGCACTCAACTGCTGCACCACAGGGGAGGCCCTGAATACACATTCTTCTAGGGACACGTGGGGCATATGGAACACATTGAGTCACAGGACAAGTATCAACAAATTCATGAAGATTGAACTCATACCAAGTATCTTCTCTGACCATAAAATAATTAAACTAGCAATCAGCCACAAAAATAAAGGAGGGAAAACATCTAATATGTGGCTACTGAACAACATACTACTGTATGACTCTTGGGTCACACATAAACAGATACTCATAACTAATAATTCTAAAAGTGTGTTAAATTGCAACAAACAAACAAAATAAGCAACATAAAATTCCAAATCAATAAGGCAATTGAAATGCACAAGTTGGAAAAGAGAAAAATACCAGAGAAAAATACCAACGCAGCAAGATACTAAACTTCAGTAGAAGAAAACAATGTTTTAAATTTAGTGATTTTTTTTAAGATTTATTTTATTTTTGTATAAAAGAACTGTGGTGTAGGCCAGAGGTATAGGGGGTCAGAGGATTCAGAGACAGAGTGGGGAGCAGAACAGTATGCAGACTGACTGAAATACACTGCTGAGGGGAGCAGTGTGTGGCAAGACAGGCAAGCTTTGCTGGGCCATGTGGGTTTCTCCCTGGCCAACCAGGGATCGATTTCACGCTGCAGAGGCTATGGATAGCTTCACAATGCCGTGCTTAACCCCTTGCACCACCAGGGAGGCCCTAAATTTAGTGATCCTAAGTACAACTCATGAGGTTTAAATGTATGTATTCGTGTTTATCTATTTATATTTTAAACAGAACGATTAGATCAATGAAGTGGGAAATATCATAGAGTAAGAAAATACACTGATGATACAACTTAAACATGAAATCAACATTGTATAAATATTTACAGTAATTCACTAATTAGTTCTGATTGAAGAGAAAATTATTAAAGAATGCTCCAAGAGTTTACTCAACATTAAATATACCAATATCTTTGTATAGATGGTCATTATCACGTGATGACTTAAAGCCATATTTAAAATATCATGTACCGATGATCCACTTTATAAAGTTGAGCATATACATATAGTAGAATACTCTGAACAGTGACTATTACCTTACATTTGGACAGTTAGTTCACATCACGGACACCTCTTATCATGACATAACTTATGAGCAATAAAAATTGTCAAATTGTTTGTAAATACACACACACAGTGCACTTGTAATATTGTAAAGATAAAGAGAGGAAATTTTCCCCTGCCCTCTATGTCATGGTGTCATGCTGATTAAGACATTAACTTATTATCAGATTGCTTTGCAGGAGAGAGTAAAAAAAAAAAAAAAATCATTATATATTTAAAGAGACTCCACATGGATGTAAATTCCAAAGTAAATGGGATAAAATGAGGGTGTATATCCCAAGTTAAGGAGTGGGGTAAGGACTTGGGGCTTTAAGAAGGGGGACTGACATGAGCTAAGTGTGACTCACTTGACCAAACAACAACAAAACAACAACAAAAAAACAAAACACATGCTCTATAATAACAAGTTTGTCTTGCCACGTAGATAGGTTTCTCTAAGAGAAAGTTTATGACAAATAAAAATCCTAATTCTGGGTATTACCCCCAACTTTCATTCCTCTAGGTAGCTACGGAAATGATAAATTTTTCTGATGAGGAGGCTGGTGTGTCTTTGTTGCCTTCAAGTTGAAATAATCCAAGTGACAAGTCTTGGGAAGATCTTTCCTTTAATTATCATCTATTTTGTTGGTTTCAACCAGGTTGCCCCAAATGACATGTTGATTATTTGGAATTAAAAGAAATTGATTGACCTCCCTGGTGGTGCAGCGGTTGAGCGCTGAGCTGCAAAGCTGCCCGCAGCCTCTGCAGCGCTAGTTCGATCCCCAGCCACCGGCGAGGGTCCCACATGGCACACAGACCTCTCCTGGTGTGCCTGCTGCTCCCCTCAGCAGTGTACTTCATCAGTCTGCCTGTTCTGTTCCCTGCTGTAACTCTGGTGAATTCTCTCACCCTCCTGTGATTCTGACTGTACCCAGAGCTTGTATAAATAAATAAATAAATCTTAAAAAATAAATAAATGAAAGTCAATGGTTTAAGGTTTAAAAAAAAAAGAAATTGATAAAGAAGACCTAAAAATATGTGAGGATTTTTTGCCGTCATTATCTATCTTTCTAAAAACAGGAAATAAATAGCCTGTGTTGGTCGTGGAGGTTGATCACCCAAGACAAAGGCAAAGGAAGTTTCTTTTCTATGCCTATGTCAGTAAACCCTGAAAAATTCCTTTTTCTTAAAATTTCAAAAGTCTTCCCCCTCTAAATGTATTGCACACTTTCTACAACTATCTTGAGTGACCCAAAGAAAGTTTCCATTATTCTGTGTAGTGGGCCTGGTCTCTTTGGCAATAATTAGTTTTCCATTCCTCTTGCTAATCTTGTATCAATTTGTTTTCCAGCCATACAGATCTAGAAAGCTAGAAGAAGATTAGCTTTCTCCCCAACCCAACAACATACTCTGCTTTTGGTGACTCTTTTTGGGTTTTATGGTCACTTGTCACATTTTGAACTTTTTAATATTTACCCCATGATGCTTATCTTTCTGATGCAATAATTATTTCTAGACTACCAATAAAATATTAAAATATATTACAGAAATTTGGGTATTTTATGTCTTTACATGACTTTACATATTAGTTTACATATTTTTCTCAGAGGAATAGCTGCTGGAGAAAATTTATGATGAAATCCTCAGGAAATAAGAGGCTAGTGTTTTGGAGTCCGGTGCTGAAATACTTTTATCAAAGCCCATGTGATTTTAGGGATGGATCTCTTCCACCCTATGAATACACTACTCATTAGCTGTGACAAATCTATATCATTAAAATCTGATGAGATCCGCAGGGAAGAGGCTTGTTCTTTCAAAAAGCAAATCACTTCATATCTTTCTCAGGAAACTAAACTTCTGTCTCTTCTCAATCTGGTGCTACCTGTCACATTGGGGAACCCAAATTCAGAACATACCAAGGAAATTCAGAAAGTTTTAATGGTTTGGATTTTTCTCCTCACCTTTTTACTTTTCCATACTTAAAGTTGTATGTCCTTCTGTAGATTTATATTGCAAAACATGCAGCTTAATGACTTGTGGCATGCATCTTTTTGTGCTAATTCCATCATGAGTTCCTAAGCCTCTATCAGTAAGTTCAAGTTTATAAGTCTAAATTAAAAATATACGTGTGCTGTGTTTCAGGCTATGAAGTGACCTGGACACATGGACGGTCAAAACTTGAAAGCTTTTCAATTGTGGATAGACTTGACTGTCAATCACTGTACAAGTTTTTCTCTCTCAACATAAACTGGAAGAGATATTAAATCCACTAAATTTAATCATATTCTCTTTAAATAACAGAGAACCTTTTACTTCCTGAAAATTCTCTGTTCATTCTCCATTTTTAAGTTTCATTAAGCTCCTGTAGTTTACTGATGAGTTTTGTTTTACTAAATATTATATGACCATCTCCACCTTTGAACAAGACACTTTAAGTGACTATCTGGAGAGGATTCAACACTAAGTAAGTGACAAAATAGATCTTATTCAATTGGAAGAGTTTAGGATATAATTGTATGTTTAGATGAGTTTCTATATCAATCATGTGCCTTCCATTCCTTTATGAATACTGAGATTAGTGTAAAATGTTATTAATATGTGATGTTTAGATAGCTTCCATGAGGAAATATATGAGGAATGTGAGATAATGAAGTTAATAAGGTAAGATATAGGAAAAATAAATCAGTCATTTTAAGACTTTTAGAAAAGTAAATGTCTGGAGTTCATAGTTTGAGGTTTTGTCTAAAAAGTGTAAACTGCTTGATTAAACTATTCAGTGAATTATCTTAGAACTCCTTGATACTTGCATCAGCTCTGCATGTTCCTCTCTAACTAGTCATAATGAAAATCCAGTTCTTTTGAAATTGTTCAGGGCTCTCAAAGGAGAAATAAATTTCTGATATTTCATCAGACCTAAGAATGCCTCATCCTAATGACACTTAAAATATTTGGTGAATAAGAAAATGACTGAGTTTCCATAGCATTTCCCAGTAGGGTCTAGAAAAGAATAAACTCTCTTTATATGATTCTCCATAAATGATCTAAACAAGAGTTACACAGGTGGAATATAAAGAAAGAGAGGCAGAGCTGTATGAAACTCTTGGGCTGAAAATTCCTGGTGCAATTTCAAACAGAGAAATAACTTCCCCATCACATCTCTTCAATTACATTAAGGAGCCACTTCCCTAATTCACTATTTCTTCAAATTACCTAGAATATTTATTACAAATCTCAAATAAGCTTCCTACTGAATAAAACAGTTCAGACAGTCTTCTACAAAATATTTGTTTATATTCTGCTTTTTTGTTATCCTGCTTTTACTGCTCTTTTGTTCCCCATGTTTTTAAATAATCTGAATATACAGAGGGGCTAAATGAAAAACTTGCACTTAGTTCTAGCTTAAAAGGAAGAGAACATGACCCAAGCTTCCTAAATGTGTCCCTTATCTCTCATACCGGTGTGATTGTCTTTATATTCTTGCCTTCTTTCACACATAAGAACACTGAGATTTGGTGAAGTAGAGGTGCTGCCTTGGGGATACATAGATATACTCCTCAAGACCCTCTATCTTGAAGCCCAGGACAGTCACTACTGCAAATAATTTGCATATCAGTTTTTCATAATGACTTTAAAAGACATGCAGCCCTCTAGATTCTTCAGATCTGCTCTCCCAGTGGTTCACAAGGAACTTTTTAATGCCCACCATACCACACATAGAATGAAAAACCACCAGAATCTTGGGTTTCTCCAGTTATGAAATGTATCCAGGTGTGTTATCTCTTCAGGAGTTCTAGTGGAAGGTAATGCAGTTGACAAAGAAATGTAGCACTGAGTGACTGCCCAGAGTGATGCCTCAAACTGTATGGACAATTGATGAAATTGTGTGAATATATTAGCATTTTATTATGATTGCATGATTCTTATTTCAATTTAATTTTAATCTTGATGATCCATATTTTTTAAATGCTCTGTAGAATTTAGGAAAACAGAAAGGATCTAGACCTATGTGTGAACATTTGTATCCATATTCAAAATTAAACACTTATGGATTTACCTAGCTTGAGAACCTTTCACGGAAGTTATAATGCATATGTAATGAGCTAATGTTGTGTTGGGGTTGATATATTAAAAATAATGTAAATTATATTTCCAGTTTATTCCAATCTGGAAAATTCTTCCTAGAGTAATCTGTTGAAATTTAGATACTGCATTTAAAAATAATAATAGGTAAAGTAATATCTGGAACTTGAGCATGTGATGGCAAGAAATTTATAGATGAGTGCATATTATAATTTGAAAGCATAGCCTGACACAGAAAAGGTAAAAAAAATAGCATATTCACAATAATAAAAGTTGAATTTTTATAAAGAAAAACTACTGTGGGCACTTTGGTGGTGGGAAAACTATGGTGATCACACCTGAAGTTAGAAATCTCATATTGTGAAAAATCAAACAAGTATGTAAATTAATTGTATATAATTAGTAAAAGGAAAGAAAGGGAAAAAGAAAGGGGAGAGAGAGAGAAGGAAGGAGGAAGGAAGAAAGGAAGGAAGGAAGGAAGGAAGGAAGGAAGGAAGGAAGGAAGGAAGGAAGGAAGGAAGGAAGGAAGGAAGGAAGGAAGGAAGGAAGGAAGGAACTGCCTTTGAGTGAGTGGATCTTTAGGGAAAATATCAACGGGAAGTTTAAGAGAGGCTTTACGTCCAAATGGGCACAGATCTTCCTAGCAGGTGGGAATGTTATATTAAAAGAACATGGAACATGCACTTCCATTTGGCAGAAAGTTCACCAGTGAATAGTCATATACAAGTAGGTGAGGGTTGCAATTTACTACTTAAAGGTTCATATCAATTGATTTAAAGGATAGGCTTTTGATCATCACAGCCTTAATTACTAATCACTGAAGTATAGGCTGTTGATCATTATAGTTCTGGGTAGATCATATGTTAAATTCAAATTAGATGGGAAAAGGTAATTTGTAATAATCTCTACTAAGCCAAGTATGTGTCCCCCCAAAATAGGAAAGTACAATTATTTATAAATGCCAGGGTGGAATAAACATAAGACCTTCTTTTAGTGCATGCTATAATATAATAAAAACAATTAAGTAAAGCCTTAATGACAATTTTACCCAATAAATCCATGCCATTTTTTTCCCAGAAATTTTTTGTTTTGATAGGTCAAGCAATCCATTTTTATCAGGCTTAAATGTGATGCACATATTTTTCTGAGAATTTATACTAAAGACCATTTCTTCTAAGTCAAGAGATCCATGAAGGGTTGGAGATACAGGTTATAACTGTTGGATTACTGCCACCAGGAGTGCCAGAGTCTATAGCCCTGAAGTGCAAGAGGTATGTACAATTCACATCCAAATATTGGATATGTAGATTGCTTAATGAGAGATTGTGTGTTCTTGCATATTTACCAACAATTTTGAAAGCTAACATATGTGTAAATAACATTGATATTTATCTTTACCTCTTCACCTTTAACCATGGACTGCTTTTTTTAATCTAATTATGTAATGTTGACTTACATTGCGTTTGTTTTTTGGAAGTGTAGGGTTCCCCACTTCAGGTGTTTTACCATAAAATGCCCACCACCCACAGTCCACCACTTATTTGTTTCATAGAGCAACCTTGAAGGTCATATTGTCTGAATTTCATGTAAATGGAAAATAAGACTCAAAGTTTGGGGAGAGAATCCTGGGTCACACAATCAATTTATGCCATGGCCAGAAGAACTCAATTTATTGGATTTTCAATTTAACTACTTCACTTCCAGAGAAAATTCCTATATAAAGTTCAAGTATTACTCCAGGCATTTTCTGATTATTGTCATTTGTACCAAAGCACAATGAAAACAATGTAATCTGTGTCAGGCAAAATTTCAACAAGTATAACCTCATTGTGTTCTCCTATAGTGAAATGATAGATAATTAATTTAACCAAATGAAGTGTGCTCTTTGATCTTGTATATGCAAAAAAGAGGCTAAGTTCAGCTAATTGTGAAATAGAGATACCTTTAGATTTTGTCTATTTTTTCTAGGTGTATAGAGTCTTGCAGAAAAAGTAAAGTAAACTAAGATAGCATAATATGCCTGACTTAGGAATGAATGTGAATGGAGAGTAAAGAAAGCTATCTGCCTTTGTAAAGCAGTGAACAATGTTCCCTCTGTTACTATAGACTTAGGTCTTGCTTAATGTTAGACCCAATATATGGGAGGTGTGAAAGCAGTTGAAATGTTTAATATTTAGGCTACTCCATAAGCTGGACAGTATTCTTTCATTTATGTAGTTTAATGTGCTCCATTACTGTAAATAAAATAGAGAAAGAAAAATGAGGCAAATTACAAATTATGATGAAAAAGGATGTGATGTCAGGCAAACTTATAAATGTGTCATCAAAGGTACTGAAATTTGCTTGAATGAGATAAACATGAAGGAGCCTCCCTGGTGGTTCAAGGGATTAAGACGCAGCCTAAGAAGCTATCCAGAGCCACTGCAGCACAAGTTCTATCCCCCACCAGGGAGCTACCCACATGGCACAGAAGACCTCCCCTGACTTGCCTGTTGCTCCCCTCAGCAGTGTATTTCAGTCAATTTTCCTGTTTTGTTCCCCTCTCTATCTCTGGTGAATCCTCTCACCCCCCACACCTCTGGACTGTACCTCAGTTCTTGTATGAATATTTTAAAAAATTTTTAATTTATTTATACAAGAACCGGGGTACAGTCCAGATGTGCGGGATGATGAGAGAATTCACCAGAGACAGAGTGGGGAACAGAACAGGAAGACTGACAAAATACACTGCTGAGGGGAGCAGCAGGTGAGACAGGAGAGGTCTGCCGCACCATGTGGGCATCTATCTCCCAGCAGGTGGGGATAGAACCAGCGCTGCAGAGGCTGCAGATAGCTTCAAAGTGTGATGTTCAACTGCCTGCACCACCAGGGAGGCCCTGAATAAGTAAATCTTAAAAAAAAAAAAAGATAAACATGAAAAGCAGTTCACCTTCTCAAAAATCATCAATCTAAATTATGATTTATGTTGTGTCCTCTCAAGACTATTTTTTACACTTTCATTAGTGCTTATATATCATGAAAAGTTTCAGATTCATATTGCTAACACATTTTATTTAGTAACTATGACAAAGTTATATTATTGACTATAGGTGTGAACACAGTATTCTGAGATTGTCTGGTCCAAATACCTCTGCCATTAACAGTTCATGTGACCATGGGGGCATTATTTTCACTGCTGATTGCTGAAAGGGGTTTTTATTGTGCCTCCCTTCTTAGGTGTATCACAAAACCAATGAGTCAATAAAAATGTAAATACAAAGCATTTGGTACAAGTTACTTTTCAACATGTCATTATCATTTTTATAGTATTTTTTCCTTTGAAATTGATTCAATTTCTCTTAATTTTAGGATGCTTTTAGGAATATGGACTGGTTAGTCAATTTAATTCCCAAACACATGGCTAATAATATCTCACTTTTTCATGTTTTATTTTTAACTACATTAAAAACCATCATAATTGCCAAAATGTATTCTATAAAATCACCTAAAATTATATGAAAAATGGTCATTTTGGTTTTTCCTTAATTACTAATCACTATGAAAAATTTTCAGTTTCACAAAATAATAGGTGACTTACAGGCCCAATGCATGTCCTTGTGCTATTTCTTCTGATTTCTTATTGCTAATGCTAAGTGTTGATGTTTAGTTATATTTCTAATGTGAATTTATTATCATCATAAATTGAAATATATCCCTTAAAATAAACAAAAATAATTACATGACACTGAATGTCTTCCATAGTTGATGACATTCTATGTCTGAATTTGCAAAAGTAATTTCCATTGCCCACTCTATTTTCTCCCATACAATTTTGCCTGCAACATGAAAGAGATGACACCAAAAAAGCAATCATAATGTAGATAGTGACTCACTACATAAATAGTAGATCATCAATATTTGCAACTACAGGGCATATATAGACTAGCTACAGCCATATGACATATTTTGAAAATTGTTGTGATGCCAATTATAATAAAGTTAAAGTTAATGATACTAATTTAAACACATCTAAGGTAGTTTGTTCAAACACGCGCACACACACACACACACAAGACCAGGGTATTTTTGACTGCTACATAGCATCCTTAGGTGTTATGGGCATCACTAGAGTATAATAGCATGAGCAGAATGTCACCTTATCTAATATATTTAAAGAAAATTTGATTTAAAATGATCTGTTTTACTTTAAAACATTCTAGAATGCATTAGAATGGATAAGTTTTCTTTAATCTTTTAGAAGTTCACTGCTTAGTGATTAACCCATATGTCATGTCAAATTTCATGCAAATTCTATCATTTAATTTGGATGATTTTAGGTCATAACAGCACCACCCTCGAACCAATGGAAAGCAACAATACATCCTCCACAGACTTCACCTTCAGAGGGCTATTCATCAACAAGGACATCTCAGGTCTTCTTTTTGCCCTCATTTCTATCATCTTTTTCACAGCACTAATGGCTAATGGTATCATGATTTTCCTAATCCGCACTGACTCACGCCTTCACACCCCAATGTACTTCCTCCTCAGTCATCTCTCCTTCATTGACATGATGTACATCTCCACTATTGTGCCCAAGATGCTGATCGATTATCTGCTGGATCAAAGAATCATCTCATTTGTGGGGTGCACAGCTCAGCATTTCCTCTACCTCACCCTAGTGGGAGCTGAGTTTTTCCTGCTGGGGCTCATGGCCTATGACCGCTATGTGGCCATCTGTAATCCTCTTAGATACCCTGTCCTCATGAGCCGTCGGGTCTGTTGGATGATCATAGTAGGCTCCTGGTTTGGGGGCTCTTTGGATGGCTTCCTCCTAACCCCCATCACCATGAGCTTCCCCTTTTGCAAGTCCAGGGAGATTAATCATTTCTTCTGCGAGGCACCAGCTGTCCTGAAGTTGGCATGTGCTGACATAGCACTCTATGAAACAGTGATGTATGTGTGCTGTGTTTTGATGCTCTTGATACCTTTCTCTGTGGTGATTGCCTCCTATGCCCGAATTCTGACCACAGTCCATCGTATGAGCTCAGTGGAGGGGAGGAAGAAGGCATTTGCCACCTGCTCATCTCACATGACGGTGGTGACCCTGTTCTACGGGGCTGCCATGTATACCTATATGCTGCCACATTCTTATCACAATCCAGAGCAAGACAAAGTCTTTTCTGTATTCTACACCATCCTCACTCCCATGCTGAACCCACTAATCTACAGCATGAGGAACAAGGATGTGACTGGAGCTCTGAAGAGAGCACTGGGCAGGTTAAAAAGTACATAGAGAGTGAGAGGGGATTACTTTTGATAATTATTTTTTGTTTATATGTTTATGGTTTGCCCTAGATGATTGTTGAGTGGATGCCTCAGTGGTCAGTGTGGCTATATTTTCAATGAAGAATGAAACTGGGCAGTGGAGTTCAACTTGGGGAAAAAATCAAGTTAAAAGAAAAAAATGTGTCCTTTTGTTCAACCTTCTTTTATCTCTTATTTCCCCTCTTATATTTCTTTGTCATCCTGTTTATATGTGTTCAAAATCAGTGCTCAGTGGTGTCCAGAAACACAAACTAAATGTTCTTGCTCTACAGTTTTACTTATTGGAAGCAAAACAAATTTAATGTAATTTTAAGTGGCATGAAGTATGTTTAATGAGTGGAGGAGGGAAGATAGTACTGTAGAGGAAGGTAAAAAGTCCCCAACCTTTCTAGGTTATTTTGACTGCCCAAATAATTAAATTGGCAGAAGACATATAGGAGAAAAACAATTTTTTTAACATACAGTTGGTCTCAAATATGTGATACCCTAAAGAAGTGACTAAAAGAAGTTTTAAACATTTTAAACAAAGAAGCAATAAATGAGTGAAGAATTTATAAAACAGAGAAATTTGGAGCAAATCATTAATTATTAAGAAGAACCAAGGCTTGTTTATACAGATTTCTAAGTCCTAAATCCCCACTTTGGTGGTAAGTATGTTTCTCTGTCCTCTGGCACAGTATATTTGGGAGATTAATTGCCTACTTTCTGGGGGGACAAGAGGTGATAGTCACAGCAACATTTTTGTGTTGTATCTAATATCTTTAATATACTTAAGTGTCTTAATTCAAAGTAATCAATATGTAAAAGTGGCATATTTTAATGTAGCCTGTCCTGGATCCTATCAGTGTTTTTGAGATTTACAATACCATGGTAAAACTCTAACTCACCATCGAAGAATAAGAGAAATATCATATTTTCTGCTTTTTAATATAATACTTTGATCCAGCTTTTTAAGAATATGATAATGTGAATATATGTATTCTAGTTTTTCAGCAGTTAGGAAGAGTCACTGAACATAGTCTACTCCAAAAGTCATTGTAAGTCACTACAAGCACTAGGTACTTTCAATTTTATGTAGCAATACAAGATTTAAGTCAAACAGCAAATCAATTGAAATAGATGTATGAAAACAAAGTTCATTGTCCAGGAAAACAACATAGTAGCACTGTATACCTGAAAGAGTTACTAAGATGTTGAAGAAACTTACACAATTATGAATTTTGTGGATTCTAAAATAATACTTCAAAGATGTCACCAAGTCCTGCATGTTAAGCACACAACAGCTGTAAAATAGGCCTTAGCTCATAATACATATCCATGATTCCTACTGGTCCAGGAATCGTGATTTATATCCCATTTGATTATATAAAGAGTTACTGATGGTTCAAAGGGATGACTTTCATTAAGTTAGTCATGATCATAATCGTAAATATATTGGTCAACCTGTCTAAAACTTAGTAATTTATGTCTTTTCAATGTTCAGCATTCTCATATCCTCATAACAAATAAAATATTTCTATCATTATTTCTAACTGTAGAGTAGCAGCTTGAATTAATGTTTTAGATTGCAGGATTTCCAAAGATGTGATTTCTAGAATACTGTATCTTTTAGAAAAGTTTCCTCATTCATTGATTCATTGTTTCATCATGACTGTACTATTTCTTGCCATTTTAACGACAATCTTTCTAGCAGGTATTTCACTATGTTGTACACCTTAAATTAAGGCAATGCTATATGTCAATTTTATTTCAGCAAAACTGGGAATACATAATACAAAATATAGCAAGTGCAAGAAATAAAATAGCACAATAGGCTAGATCAATGAAGGGACACTCAAGTTATGGTATTCAAGGGAGACTTTCTTGGGAGGCTATCTTTAAGCGGGAAAGGAGACATGTGTATGAAGATTCAGGTATCCCGCCTTCCAGCTTAGAAGAATATCAGGAATATATATACTTAAAAATAGAAATTATGTTCAGAAGACTGAAGAGTGAATTGAAATCAGCAATGGGAGACATGGTCAAGTACAGATCAAGAGAGCAAGTGGACTCCATGTGCCTTAGGATAGAATAGGAAATTTATTTACATTGCAATGAAAAGTCATTGATGAATTTGAAACAAAGAAAAGCCAGATAATGACCAACATGCTGAGATTATTATTCTGGCTGCCTTAGAAAGAATGGTTTGTTAGGAAAATCATTAAGCTAGGGAGACCCTTTTGGAGACTTCATGTGTTTGGGGAAGATTTCTTGCTAGTGTGGGTTAGAGTTTTAGTAATGAAGATAAGAAGTACTATAATAGAGTATATATTTTGAAGGAAGGCATGGGTAGTAAACATTAGGTAATGAGTAGACTATGGTGTGTGAGAAAAACATGAAAATCAAGAACGATTCCCCAGGTGTTGAGTCTGAACAATTTAGTAGATGGTGGATTTTTTTATTGAAATAGAATGAAGCAGGATTTGTTTATAGAATTAAGAGGTTTTTTTTTTTTTTTTTTGAGCAAGTTAAATTTGAAGTGTCTGCTGAATATCTAAGAGAAAAACTTCAGATTAGAAGGTAGCTATTTTAGTCTGGATATAATTTGAGCTGTTAGATGTGAAGACAGACCTTAGTAGTCATTGATAGGCAATTACATGTAAAAATGTGGTGAAGCTCTGCAAGCTAGGTGGAAGAGAGCAATACAGAATGCCACTGGAAGGTCTAATTTTCTTGTGAACATCTTTTCAAATATGTTATCGCATTTTCATTATTTTTGCTGCCTAGTGCCTTACTTTTTTACTACAGACACCTGATTATTTCTTGATTATTTTAACATAATCCTAACAGATGGATTTCTCTAGCTGTACAGACAATTTTCACTTCTATCTCATTCACTGGAAACACAGAACAAAGGTCATGTAGTGTGCAGTCTATTCACAATGCTATTTTCTTAGAGACTCTCACTTTTGGCTTTTTGAGGTCAGCAGCATTCCAGAGGACTGTGATATCCAGCTAAACTGTGAACACACACAGATTGTTTGCATGTTTTGGCCAGAGTAGACCAGATACTCCTGGCTACCAATTTGCCAATGAGTTTTTCTTTTTTAAATATTCATCATTTTATTACTTATGCATACACCCATAAACAACATAGTTCATTTTTGCAGATTTTGAACTTCAAAAATGCTGTTACACTGAATTTATTGTTTTGATATTTGCTTCTTTGGCCAATTATTTTACTTGTGATATTCATAATTGTTTTTCTTTTTGGTACAGAAGTAGTTTTCTCATTTTTGATTAGCAGGGGGTATTTTACCAAATGAATATATCCTAGATGTTACATATATCCATTCTAAAGTTTTATAGGTATAGGTTTTGTTTCTAGATTTGGGTTATTGGAAACATTTATATCTATCTATCTCTATCTATCTATCTATCTATCTATCTATCTATCTATCTATCTATCTATCTATCTATCTATCTATCTATCTTCCTATCTGTGTTTGGGGTATACCTAAAGTTGGAATTTATGGGAATTAAAGTACATACTTAAAATCTGCTAGAATCTAGGTTTTTAAATGATTATAGAGATTTATAGTCTTTCCAGAAGTGCAGTTCTTCATTTGGTCAAAATTTGGCATAGAATGAAGTTTTTATTAGCAAATCTGTTGAGTATGTAAGTCTTCCCAATATAGTTTTATACATCTTTATATCTTATTTCTAGTGGTTTAAACATTTAAATATTTAAACATTTAAATACTTATATATTTCTAGTTGTAAACATCCCTATTTTTTGTTGTCTTCTCATACTTCTCAGCCCCTGATTCAGTTTGTTCCAGGTACCCAAAATTAAGAGTATGCCACTAGAAATATACCCAAACCTACTTTTTATTGGTTTGGTCTATTAAAATTATTATTTTTAAATGCCTATTCAAGTATTTTTTATATTTCCTATTAGATTTCTGGCTTTACCGAGATGAATGGTTTTAATAAATGTGCTGAATTTTTTTTTTATTATGTGATATATATTAAAATAAGCATGTGACTTATCCTTATACTTATTTGATTGTATTTCAATTGTCAACAGTTTCGTTATGTCACTGCTTTTTTTGCATCTTGCTTAAGTAATTCTTCAATGTCATAAAGTCATGAAGATACTCCACTATCTTACCTTATAAAAGTGTCAAAGCTTCTGGGCCTCCCCGGTGGCGCAGCAGTTGATTGCTGGGCTGCGAGGCTGCCCACAACCTCTGCAGCACCAGTTCAATCCCCGGCCACCAGCGAGGGTCCCACATGGCGCACAGACCTCTCCTGCCGCCCGCTGCTCCCCTCAGCAGTGTACTTTCGTCCTTCTGCCTGTTCCGCTACCCGCTCTGGCTCTGGTGAATTCTCTCACCCTCCCACACTTCTGACTGTACCCAGTGCTTGTATAAATAAATAAATCTTTAAAAAAAAATAGTGCCAAAGCTTCTGTGTTTACACATTCTTATCATTAGATGTATGGTATACAGAAGGCAAATTTTCAATGTTGTTTCAATGTTGTTTATGAAAAAGAAAATTTCCCATTAAAAAAAATTATTGGTAAGTTTCCCCTTTGCTTTGTGGTGACTTGGCTGTCCCTTTACAATCACAATGTTCAAAATATTTTTTCTAGTCTTGATGTCCCTGATTCCTAACCTCACATTCTCTCTCATGAACTCTCTATTCAATATTGATCATATTATTTCAGTGATGTCCACATGCGTAAATCCAATAATTCTCAGTCTTCATTATATTTGATCATCAACTGAGAATGGTGTGTTTACTTGTTTTTGCTTCAAGTGTGCTATATTACGGCATTTTTTTTCCTATCACACTATTTGTTTTTCCTTCTAAAATTTCTACTTTTTATTTGCTTGTTTCATTTCTCCAGGCTCATTTATTAATATGGGAGTTCCCCTGACTTACTTACCAGCCACCTTCTAGCTTTTTCCATACCTCAGTCCTCAGTAAGCTGATCTAATGCTATATGTTTTATCTATACAGTATCAGTATAGTGATGACACCAGTTGAGACCTCTTTTCTGAACTCCCATACAACTGATATCTATTCTTCCCACTTGGATGTCTAATTGACTTTTCAAATATGACTCTCACCAATTGAATAGATGTAGATATTCCTAGGCCTGCTTCTCACTTCTTCTCCAATTGCCCTGATATTTTTCTTTAACACCTATACCCAGTCAGTGAGCAAATACTGTTGACTCTATCTCCAGTCTCAAGTCTCTGCTATAGTTGTCATTTCATTAGAAGTGGCTTCTAAAATACTTATGGTAAGTTGTAAACATCCCTACTTTTTGATATCTTCTCATAGTCCTCAACCCCTGATTCAATTTGCTCCAGGTACCCAGGATATTCTGTCCTTCCATAAACAAGACTGTTCCACTGGATTTTTTCTTTGTTAGAAATCTCTTCTCTTGGGTATCTTCATATCTAAATTATTTATCTTATTAAGATTTTCCTGGATGTTATCTACTTAAAGTGATCTACTAGGTCAATGATATTTTGAAAAGCAACAAGAAATACCTCACCTCAGGAATATCTTTACTTTTTATTCTATTTTTTTTCTTTTTTTTGTGACAACTTATTATATCATGTAATTATTTTGCATATTCTTAATTTTAATGTCTGTCTTCTTGTCAAAATGGAAATTTCAAAAGAAAGTAGACTTTATGTATTTTGAACACTAATATTTCAGTGATATCCAGAACTAACTACTCACAGTGGCAACTCAGTAAATATTTATCAGATGTACTGATGTACTCATTAGGATGGGTAACATAAAAAAGTACAGAATTTAAAAAAAAAGGAATGTGAAGGGTTTGTAGAAGTTGGAACCATTGTGCATTACTAGTAAGAATATAAAGTGTTGTAATGGAAAATGGTTTGGTAATCCTTCAAAATGTTGAACACAGAAGTACTCTATGTTGGAACAATTCTACTTCTGAATATTATACAGGAAAAACAAAATTTAAGACAGAGATAAAACCAATTATTTTATACCAGTAGTCCTAGCAGCAATAGCTAAAAGGTGAACAATCCCAAAATCTATAAGCAGCTTAATAGATATGCAAAGCATGGTATAAACAATGTGATATTCAACCTTAAAAAGGAATGTAATTCTGATTGATGTAATACCATGGTTGAACAATGATTGATGTAATACCATGGTTGAGCATTATGTTAAGTGAAATTAATATAAGAACAAATGTCACTAATTCCACCCATGTGAGTTACCTAAAATAAGCAAATTTATAAAGACAGAAACATAGAACAGAAGTTACTGGGGACTGAATCAGGGGAATGATGAGATATGTGCGTGTATGTGTGTGTGTGTGTGTGTGTGTGTGCGCGCGCATGCACATAATACTTATTTGAGATGATGAAAAAGTTCTGTAACTAGACTGTTATGATGAATGCATGACATTGTGAAATTACGTTAACACTTCTTAATTGTACATAACATAAAAGGGTTAATTATTCCTATATACAAGCAATGAGCCAGAAGAGGAAGAAATTAGGAAAATTATCCTATTTACCATCAACCCAACAGAATAAATACCTAGGAGTAAACTTAACAAAGGAGTGAAAGACCAACACATAGAAAACTAGAAGACATTACTAAAAATATAGAAAAACAAAAAGAAATGGAAATACAGTTTCTGCTCATGGGTTGGGAAAATCAACATTGTCAAACTAGCCATTCCACCCAAAGCATGTACAGATTCAATGCAATCCTAATAAAAATTGCAATGACATTCTTCGAAGAGTTGGAATATGGAACATGGAAGACCCTGAATAGTCACAACTGTCCTGACAAAAGGAAGAAGAAGAATGACAGGATCATATTTTCAGACTTCAAACTACACTAGAAAGCCATAAAAATTTAAACAACACGGTATTAGAACATAAACAGATAAATAGACAAATGAAATAGAATTGGGAGCTCAGAAATAAATCAACAAATCTATGGATGGTTAATTTATGATAAGGGAGATAAGACTATACACTGGAACAAGAAAAACTTCTTCAATGAAAGATGTTGAGACAACTGTACTGCTGCATGCAAATGAATGAAATTAGACCACTATTTCACATCATATTCAAAAATTAACTCAAAATGGATAAAAGACTTGGATATAACACCTGATAATCCTAAAATACATAAAAGAAAACATAGGCAAAACACTTAATGACATGGGCTTCAGAAATGTCTTGTAGATTCATTTCTAGTAGAGGAGAAACAAAGACAGACTATAAATTGTCGGGGACCAGCCTCTGGCAAAATGTCGTGTCAGGGGTTCCTGAAAGGATGAGATGGCGTCGGCGAAAACGAAAGGACTGAGGGGAAGGGGATGAGGTAGAATGAGGAGACACTGACACTTGGTGAGTTGCTAGTATCTTCTGCCGAGAGGCTCAGCAGGTTCTTTATTTATACATTTTTTGCAAGCAGTGAGATTACATTATCATGTACACAGAAACAAAGCAGAAACAATCAGTGCATCTCTATTTCCATGGGCTTTTGGCCACTACGTGCTCTCAGTAAGAAGGCAACCTTCAAGGTTAATAAAAAAACTAAGCCTTACACTAGAACTCATTGTTTCAGCTAAACAATAACCTAAGACAGTAGATAGCCGCCAGTCCGTCCCTATCAACAAAAGCCCAAGCAAGAAAAGACTCCTCTTATTTGCATGGCTTTCAGCTGGGGACCAGCTGCTACTCAGCTATCAGAACTTTTTCTACCTAGAAACTCCTTAACTCAAATAGCTTCATTTAAAATTTTCCCAAGAAACTTCAAAAGAAGGCAAAAGAAGGACCTACTATAATTATTGTATTGTAATGCTTGTCAGGCATGTTCAACAAACCATCTCCCATTGTCAAGTGGGCCAAACAGCCCAACAACTAATTTCTAAACAGATAATTTTCTGTGCCATTTACTTACAGTATGCTGATACATATAATTTATTGCCTAATATACTTTCTGATAAATTTTTCTCTCTCTATGACCAAGAACAAAAAGCAAAGGGATGCCAGATCTTCAGCCCCACGGTGTGAGGCCTTTTCTCTTAGCTGCTTGTCAGTATCCTATCTGGCTGGGGCAAGAATGCCCCCTGCAGCAATAAATTATTGGTAGTATATCAAAGAAAATAGTTTCTACACAGTGAAAGAATTAATAATTAAAACAAAGAGATCCTACTGAATGGGACACCTTTCTCCCTCCATATTGACACCAAATATCTATAAACAACTCATACAGGTCAACAAAAATAAAACAAATAACCCCATTAAAGAATGGGCAGAAGAGCTAAATAGACACTTAGAAAGCCTATTCTATCAAAACACTAACAAGTTTATAAACCACAAGTAGTTCAAATTAAAATATCTATTAATTTAAAATGGTTAAATGATAAATTGTATATTCTGTATGTTGTAGAATTAATAACAGAAAAATTAGATGCTAATCAAGTGGGTTTTTTTAATAAAATAACACACAAAAATTTTTAAATATGTATTTTATTTATTTATGTATACAAGAACTGAGGTGTAGGCCAGAATTGAGGGAGAGGGTGGATGAGAGGATTCACTAGAGACAAGATGGGGAGCAGAACATGCAGCTGAAATACACTGCTGACAGGAGGAGCAGGAGAGACAGGAGAGGTCTTCCGTGCCATGTGGGTCAGCTCCCTGGAGGGGATAGATCTCGTGCTGCAGTGGCTGCCAACAGCTAGATAGCATTGATACTTAACCCCTGAGCAACCAGTGAGGCCCCAATATAAAAATTATTAAAAATCCATATAAGGTATTCTGCAATTGAGAAAAGAATAATACAATAATTTTACATCATTTTGTAAGTGGAATAGTAGTGTTTTAGTAAAAAAAATGAATTGCTTCTTGGAACTTTTCAAATCTAATTAAAGTGGAGAAGTAATTAATTGATTCATATGACTGAGCAATTCATATCTTATATGCTGATACAAATTTATATATAGGTGTATATAGACCTTTTTCTTAAAATATTGTGCATATATATTATTTAATACTAATTATTGATATTTTAGTAGATAGTATAAAAATCATTAGGTTTTCAACTCCAAAATAATTTAAGAAAAGTTATTGCCCAAGAGAAGTTGAAATGTCCCAGTGTTTTATAATATATATTCATATGTATGGACTACAACATAGATATCACTGCAAATTCTCATGGTCTCACCTATTTCTCGGCTTCAATCTTCAATAGCTTTATTCTAAAATATCAGCTTCATGCTAGTAAGTCAGATGAGGCCTCATCTTCATCAGGTCTCTCTTCATTCCCTTTTGCATCAAAGGACCAAGAGGGAAGGTTTTCTGATTTTTGTGTGGTCTCAATCTGAGACAGAATCATTAAAAAAATATGGAAAGGAAGTGAGTGAATGGATGCAATTCCCTTTCTTCCTACTGAAAGATGGTGCTTACATTTTATCTGATCTGACTTCTCCATTATTCCTTGGAGGAAGCTTCTAGATACCTTGGTAGTAGCCATCACAGCACATCACAGGGGCACAGGCTGTCTTCTTCCATGGTTTTATACCTGCTCTCCTCTCTCCTTCCACTTGGCTCCTTGGAAAACACTTCTCGCGAAAATACATGGAATTTGGTATTTTTTGCTAATATCCATATTCTGGGAATTCATGGTAAGGCAGTACCTATATAAAATCAAATTGATAGCTTTATTTTAAATTGTATCCCAAGCCAAAGAAAGTAGAAGACATAGACACTTCACTAAAGTATCAATTAAAATTACTTGGTGGCCTCCCCTGCTGGTGCAGGTGATTGAGCACAGCGCTGTGAAGCTGTCAGCAGTCTCTGCAGCGCCGGATAGATCCTGGCCAGAGGGCGAGGGTCCCACATGGCGAGGCAGATCTCTCCTCTCTCGCCTGCTGCTCCCCTCAGCAGTGTGTTTCCATCAGTCTGCATGTTCTGTTCCCCGCTCTGTCTCTGGTGAATCCTCTCATCCTCCCACGTGTCTGGCCTGTGCCCGGGTTCTTGCATAATAAATAAAAATCTTTAAAAAAATAAAAAATAAAATTACTTGGACAACTATTAAAGAAAAATTGAATTAGCTTATCATTTCTTTATAGAAAATGATATTGTAAAAAGTGCAAATATAGTCCAAGGTCATTGGAAAAATTGTTAAAGTGGCATGGCAAGCAGTTAAGTGATAATAAAATTATGGTAGTGTCTTCCTGGATTTCACTAAGGCATTTGTTTTGTGAACACATCATAAATGTTATGGAAAATCATCTCTTCAGTAAAGCAGTAAAGCAGACAAAAGTACATTTCTGTCACTTACTTATGGTTACCTCCCAGAAGCTGCCTTAGGCTTGTGACAAGTTTTCAGGTCTCAGCAAACCCACTTTGGACCACTCCTGTTTCCATGAGGGGATGGGTAACTTTCAGTGTTTCTTTGGGAAGCTATATCCTTTCATATCTCTCTGTGCATACTAATTTTATTAAAGATTTTACACACAAAAAAGTATGCTTTGCCCTTGGGTCAGATGGTAGAATCTCTTTAAAAGATGCAAGTTTGGGGACCCAGGGTACCCCCTCAGTTTTTATACTAACAGTGCCTCTCAGTTTTTACACTAACAGTATCACTGCATAATTCAAATTAATTTCCAGGACCTATACATCCTGCTTCTCAAAATATTCCCCATACAATTGTATCCCCCTTATTTTGACCCCAATCCCTCCCCTCCCCGCCCCCCACCCTCCATATAGTGTCTCTGGTTCAAAGTTGTTTGTTGATTTTGATTTTCACTTTCTTATAGTTATTCATTTTCCTGGTCCCTTATTTAAGTTTTCTAGATTCCTGCTATGAACGAGACTATCCGGTATTTTTCTTTTCCTTTCTGGCTTATTTCGCTGAGCATGATCCCTTCCAGCGCCATCCATGTTGCTGCAAATTGCATGTTTATCTTTTTTGAATGCTGAGTAATATTCGATGGTGTATATGCACCACATCTTCTTGATCCAGTCATCTATTTTTGGGCATTTGGGATGTTTTGTTTGTGTTGCATTTCATGTGCTATTTTTGATATATTGTTAAGATTGACAACTTGAGGTTGGCTAAACATTCTTGCACTTTGAGATACTGTACTGTTCTGTTTCAGGGGTAGGGAATTCAATTTCCAGGTTCTTGTCACTTTCCTCTTCATGTTTTCCCAGTCTTGAAACCTGGGTTTAGGTGCTGCTGCTTCCAGATTTTGTGTTCTGTGTTGTTATAAGAAGGGGAAGCTTTAATGTGCACTGAGGTAAAAGCAATTGTTAAGTAAATCTTGGAGGCCAATAGCTAGAAATTTGATGGTTATAGGTTGTAATTCTTCCTCTAAGACTAAGTTGATACTTTTTAATGCACATTGGATCTTTTTCTTTTGTTGAATTTTATGCTTGGAGTGAACTTTTGTATCTTTGGGTAAGTTATAAAGAATGCTTTTTGGTTGGTTAATATTGTTTTGGACAATTTCTAACTTGCTTTTTTGTACCTATGAAAAATTCCAGAAAGCTCTCATTGTTATATGGAACAAAGGAAACATGGACACCAGGGCTAACAAGAAGCAGGTTTAATGCACCAGTGCTGACTCAGCCAATTTATATCCCAAGGCTGAGCCCCATCTGTAGGAAGTCAGGAGCTTATATACACCTTCAGTTTCTACAAGTTCCGGGTGGGTTTCCATTGGATGCTATACATGGTCAGATAGGATGTGGCTACATACCAAGAGGTGAGTCGTATAGTTGCATACCAAGGATGAATAAAGGGTCAGTAAAGGGTCAGTGGTCAAGGACCCCCACAGGTCCATCCTGCCTCACGGCGGTATATGGTCTAAGATTCATATCAGGGACTAAGTTGCATGCCAGGAACTGAGCAAAATGTTGTTACTAAGGTCCCCAGGTCACCATGCTTCCTCACATCTAAATTTAAAATTTTCAGAGAAGATTTAATTAAGGGGAAAAAAAATAAGATGGCAAAGGAATATAATGCATTTCCTTTTGAGACAGCCTAGTGAAATAAATTTCAAGGTAGGAAGATGAGTTGCCCCAAGTCCTTTCTGAACAGGTGAACTAAATCATGGAATACAGCACCTTGTCCAAACAATTTTGTCCATCACACAGATCACAAGGTGCCATGCTAGACAAAAAGTGTCAGCCCCTGAGTAATCTTTCTCACAATTTCCTGGAGGGAGAAGGTCAAGATTCTGCTTGTGCAGTTGAAATGTAACCTGTCTGCACAAGACTGGGCATAACCCAACCCAAATCAAACTATGCTGCTGCTTTTCTACTCCTGCTTAGTGGATCTACCCCTTATTTTTTTTAAAAGATTGTTTTTTATACAAGAGCTGGGGTACAGTGAGAGGTGTGGGAGGGTGAGAGGATCACCAGAGACAGTGTGGGGAACAGAATAGGCAGACAGACCAAAAACACTGCTGAGGGGAGCAGTAGGCATGATGGGAGTGGTCTGTCTTGTCATGTGGGAATCTCCTTGGCCGGGGCCGGGAATCGAACCTGTGCTACAGAGGCTGCAGACAGCTTCACAGTGCTGTGCCCAACCTGCTGCACCACCGGGAGGCAACAGATCTAGCCTTTATTTATTTATTTATTTATTTATGTATTTATTTAATTTTATAGATTTCTTACATAATTTCATTTTTGCACAATGTATGCATTTTCATCTTGGTTATATTCCCCATACAATTCCCACTCCCTTTATTTTGACCCTACTCCATCCCCCTCCCCACTGTAGTGTGTCTTTAGTTTATAGTTGCTTGTTGAGGTCCTCCCCAGTGGCGCAGCGGTTGAGCGCTGGGTTGCGAAGCTGCCCGTGGCTTCTGCGGCGCCGGTTCGATCCCCGGCTGCTCCCCGGCCACCAGAGGAGGGTCCCACATGGCGCGCAGACCTCTCCTGCCGCCCGCTGCTCCCCTCAGCAGTGGACCTCGGTCCTTCTGCCTGTTCTGCTCCCCGCTCTGGCTCTGGTGAATTCTCTCACCCTCCCGCGCTTCTGACTGCACCCAGTGCATGTATAAACAAAACAAACAAATAAAAAAATAAACATGCCTCTTTAAAAAAAAAAATATAGTTGCTTGTTGATTTTGATTTTTACTTTATTATAATTAGTCTTTTTCCTGGCCCCTTATTTAGGTTTTCTGAATTCCTGCTATGAGGAGCTGGAAGGGATCATGCTCAGCGAAACAAGCCAGAAAGAAAAAGAAAAATACCAGATGGTCTCACACCTAGCGGATCTGGCCTTTAAATATCTCATCCTGATCCTCCCTGGTGGTGCAAGGAGTTAAGTCTCAGCACTATGTAGCTATCAGCAGCCACAGCAGCAGGATTTGGATCCCTAGCCAGGGAGTGACGCACATGGCCCAGCAGAACTCTCCTGACTCACCCACTGCTCCACTCAGCAGCGTATTTCAGTCAATCTACCTGTCCTGTTCCCCACTCTGTCTCTGGTGAATTCCCCCGCACCCACACTTCTGGACTACACCCCAGCTCTTGTATGAATAAATAAAGAAAATAAATCTTTAAAAATAAATAAATATCTCATCCTACTGTGCCTAGCACCCTGTGAATTCTTTCCCCTGGAGAACAACGGCATATTCTTCCGTGTCAGTGTCTATAATATCTTGGCTAGTGTAGGGTAAATGGTTGTCAGGCTTTTCTGCCATCCTGCCATTAGGATCGATGATGGATCTCTGGGGTTCTGAATGCATGTCTGATGACAGGCACCTGGATTTTGTTACATTGTTATATTCAGTTGTATTGTTTACTTTTGTGGGCCACAGCTGGAGCATTTATATTCACCAAGAAAAGCAGAGGTTAGGAGATAATGTGAGAGAGCCGGATAAAGAGTGAAGATCTGGAGGGGGCTGGGAGGCCTGCCTCCTCCTGTCTGCCCACCCACCCTCACCTTCACACCCCCACCCCACCCCACCCCCTCCCCCTGCCTGCCATGTGCCTGGTTGCTGCACTAGAGGTAAAAGCTCAATAAAAGCCTGAAAAAGCCACCTAGGGCTCCAGGACTCTCCTTTACCCATCTGCTCAGATCATAGAAAACCAGCTCTGTTCCTTCCTGGCACTATAGCTAGTTTTTTGTTTGTTTGTTTGTTTGTTTTTTGTTTGTTTAAGAATAAAGTACATAAATCACTTAAAATCATGTCTCAGCTAAGCTAATGGCCCTGCTTTTGCAAATTCTCATCAGTTAATTGGTTCATTAATATTAAAGATGCCTTTAAACACATAGTGGCCAAGTGGGAACTCTAAAGCTTCCAAACTTTAGGTACCAAGTTCAAAACCTCAGGTCTAAAGAAAAAATAAATAGCCTAAGAAAGCTAGTGTCTATCTCTGTTATGCAATTTTCTGTTCCCACCTTCTTTACAATCAAAGTGCTATTCTTTAAACTGCAAGCTTAGGAATCACTTCTCATCTGAATAAAAGAAAAGAGAAGGAATAAGTAAAGTTAAATCAATGCAAATTCTGTGCCATAGGGTTAAGGAAAAATGTCAGGCTTTTCTGCCCTCCCGCCATCAGCATAGATGATGGATCCTTGCGGTCCTGAATGCATGCCTGATGGCAGGCACTTGGACTAGGGTGTGGGCATAGGTAGATGGGATTCACCTGGGCTAAGACTGGGCTTTTTAAGGGCAGCGTCATGGGGATGCCAGTAGAAGCCAAAAGAGAAACCAAGAAAGAAGTAGCAGAAGCCGAGAGAGAAGCAGAGAACGCCGGAGAGCCCAGATAGAGTGAAGACTTGCTGGGGGCTGAGAGGCCTGCCAGCCTCCCGGCCCCCCAGTACCCCTGCCTGCTGTGTTCCTGGTAAACCCCAATAAAAGCCTGCAAAAAGCCACTGAGGACTCTGACTCCTCCTTTACCCAGTCTGCTGGATCATAGAAAACCTGCTCATTGGTCATTCCTGCCCCTACATGTGCCTTCAAAAATATTGAAGTAGTCCAAATGATATTTCTTTAAAATAAGAGACTATGGTTGAAATTTCAGATAAAAAGTAAGAGATCTTTATATGTATAGGAATGTTTATGTGTGTCCCTGGGTAAATGGTAAATGTTTTTTCAGGCTTTTCTGCCCTCCCACCATTAGGATTGCCCTGCCTGATGGGATAACAAACTGCATTGTTGTTACATTGTTGCAAGCTGTCTTGTTTACTTCTGTGGGCCCTGGGAGGAGTATTGAGATAGTCACCAAGAGAAGGAGAAGGAGAGAAAGAGGCGGGAGAAGCCCAGAGTGAAGACTTGCCTGGGGCCCACAAGGACTTCCCGCCTCCTGGCCCCCTGGCACCCCTGCCTGCTGTGTACCTGGTTGCTGCAATTCATGTAAAGCTCAATAAAAGCCTGAGAAAGACACCAAGGGCTCCAGGACTCCTCTTTTACCCGGTCTGCTCAGATCCTAAAACCTGCCCTGTGACCATCCTGCCCGACAGTCCCCTCCATGCTTTATTTTACCTCTGGATGGAAATATTAGGATTAATTCATATATAATTGACTACAGAAGGTGTTTATATGAATTATCCCTAAACTCAGAAAAATATTAGAAGCCATCTTAAAATTTAAACGTTTAATTTGAAATACATATGTCTTTAAAATTATAGTGGGCATAATACTTTTCTTCTACCTGTGTTTGTTAATAAGAATCAGCTCATTTTATCTAACAAGAAAAACACATCTGTGGTCTCATGAGGACTTGCCACTAGTTTCAAGAAATAACAGACCCAAAATTGAAATGATATGTGTTAAGTCCAATTCACTCAGGAATGTTAGCATGTT
The DNA here is from genome assembly GCF_014898055.3 of Talpa occidentalis. Lineage (NCBI taxonomy): Eukaryota > Metazoa > Chordata > Mammalia > Eulipotyphla > Talpidae > Talpa > Talpa occidentalis. The sequence goes on from NW_023601322.1 coordinate 56,625,189, forward strand.
GATTACTGATTACATAATTTTGCTTAAGGAAATAAATTATTATAAATGGTATAAAACTTTCTGCAGGGCAGCTTTTAGTGAGTGGGACAATGCTGCCAAAGAAAGGATTGTTTAAAAGCAAAATGATCTTACTGGTTTAATTCCAGATTTATTGGATTGGGGATTCTACCCCTGGGATGTATTATAACTACCATGTCATGGATTTGAAATCCTGATGGAAGTTAGATATAGGTAGTTTTGTTTTGAATCTGATTATTTTAACACAACTCAAGTAATTTTACGAATCTCTATTGTAAAATTTAGATTTTTTTCTAAATTCTTAACCCTGTGATATCCATAGAAAAGGGAGGTTCCATGTTCCCTGCCTACCGAGGGAAGGGTACAGCTGAACAGGAAGGAATAGCTAGAAACAACTGGGGAAGGACTTGGGGAAAAAGAAATAAAAAGACTAAGAGAAGGCCTGGAGGAGATATGTGAAGCAGAGAGATATGTAAAGAAGAAGGCACACTTGCATCTTGGGCTTGGGCTTGTACTTGTACATGGGATAGTCTCCATGGGGAGGCTGACAATGGCAGCCTTTATCTTTATTGTGGTTTTGCTCTTTTCCTTCAGACCTGTCTCCCACCTTCTGCTCCTTTCTTATGGGTCCCCACAAGAAAGTGCCTTAGACTCGTGAGCAGGCTTTGGGCCTCAATGGACCTGCTTTGGGCCAACATCATTTGGCTGAGCATTTACCCATAAGGGGATGGGTAATTTTGGGTGTTTAATAGGGAAGCTATTTAACTATATCCTTTCTCTTCTCTCTATTGCGCAGTAATTATAATAAAGTTCTTTTCTATTGAAGGTCTTACATACTGAGAGCATGTTTTATCTTTATGTTGTACCTGGAAGAACCCATTCAGAGTAGGCAGTTTTGAGGGTACCATAGTAGTCCTCATTCCAATCACTTTCAAGATTAATAATAGAAATTCCTTGAATATCAAGGCCATTCTCTGAAATATTATTTATTGAACTTTTAGGTTTACTTTTGACTTTTTATCACAGACTAAATAGAAAAGAAAAATAAATATAGGGTTATTGACAGGACTCCTAAGTCACTACATAAGAATTAATCTTTCCTTATTGGAAAGAGAAATGTGAATTTAGACCAATTCAGCTATATTGAAACTTCATGGGAAGCATTGTCACTTAAGGAAAAATATTTAAACTTCTTAGCATGTACATGGATATTAATATGTATTCTAATAATTAAATGAAAATTCTTAAAAGTGTGATATGTCCTGGTATAATGTTATTACTGGTCAATTCTGGTTATTATTTTAATATACCGCAAGTTACAAAATTGACCACATTTCCTTGTTGGCAGTGTTATGAAATTTTTAACTATGGCCATTTAAAAATATTGTTCTATTTGTAAATGTCACTTATAATAATGTTTTATATTCCTAGAAATTTCCAGGAAAAGGATTTTGATGAATACATGAAACTGATGAATACATGAAACAGGATAAAAAAGAATTATGGAATAAAACCAGACCCACAATAGTTGCTAAGAAGAAAATTAGCTTATTATATGGGACTGAATAAACTACATTGGACTAATAAATTTTAATGATTTTTGTTTGAAATTTGATAAACACTTTTATGTTTTGCTTTTTCCAAATTTAATAAAATAATTTTACCTTTTTAAATCTGTGGTCTGCTCTGGATCTTGAATTTTTCTACTATCTATGACTTTTCAAACAAACAATTTGGGCCTCCCTGGAGGCACAAGGGATAAGACAGTGCTATCAAGCTATTACCAGCCACTGCAGCACCAGTTTAATCCCCATCAGGCCAGGGAGCAACCCATATGGCACAGCAGTCCTCTCGTCTTGCCCGCCGCCCCCCTCAGCAGTGTATTTAAGTAGATCTGCCTGTTCTGCTCTGCACTCTCTCTGGTGAATCCTCTTACCCTCCACACCTCTGACCTGTACCCCAGTTCTTGTATGCATAAAAAAATAAGTCATTTAAAAAAAAAAAAAAAACTCTGCAATTTTCTGAACCAAGTTAGCTGGAAATAAGAGAACTTGATGCCAACTTCAGCAAGATCAATACAATGGCTCTGCATTTGCATGACTGCAAGCTTTTTTGTAAATAGCTTCTAAATACAGAAGAAACCTGCAAGAATACCTGGCTGCCCTCAGGAGTCCTAACTGGACATGCTACAAGCTTCAACCTTTTTTATTTGTTTTGTTTCTATAGAAATGTCTCTTATAGTTGTTTATATTCAAATGCAAGACTGCTGCCAGGAAAGAGCACAAAGGTTTAATTGGACTCTGAATAATCAAACACAGTTATAATGGGTGAAATAGCTATGACATACTGAGAAATTGGATTAAAACCTCCCAATAAAATTGTTTCCATGTTTACCAAAGGGTCCAAGGAGAAACTACATCGTTTATGAACTATGAACTCATTGAAATCCTCCATGGCATACAGAAACTTTCCAAAACTTTCAATCTCACTTAACAAAGGAAGAGATTAAATAATCCAACTAGTCAAGGAATACTGTATACTTAGTGCTGGACTTTTTGTTCAATTAGTTGTCTTTTTATCTGCCTGTTTTCCTCTCAAACTATAGGAAAAGTGATAACTGCATTTATTATCGTGCTATTGTCAGTGCATGACTGTGTGGCACCCCCATGAGTTTCGGATCCCCAAACTTGCACTTTCCAAAGGGATCCATCCATCCACATGCACAAAGGCAAAGGAGACTCAGCATGAAAGATCTTTAATACAGCTAGTGTACATACAGAGAGAATAGGAAAGTTTATTCTGAATAAAACATGCAAAATTGGCCTCCCAATTGGCACAGCGTTTTGAGCACAGTGCTGTGAAGTTGTCCACAGCCTCTGCAGCGCGGGTTCGATTCCCAGCCTGTCAGGGAGATTCCCACATGGCACGGCAGACCTCTCCTGTCTCGCCCGCTGCTTCCCTTCAGCAGTGTTTTCAGTCAGTCTGCCTCTTCTGCTCCCCACTCTGTCTCTGGTGAATTCTCTCACCCTCCTGTTCCTCTGGCCTGTACCCCAGTTCTTGTATAAATAAATAAATAAATAAATAACCCATCCCCTTGTGGTTAAATGCCTAGCCAGAGATGGTTGGCCCAAAGCAGGGCAGCTGAGGCCCACAGCTTTCCTTAAGTCTAAGGCACCTTCTGTTGGTGATCCATTAGAAAGGGAAAAAAAGGGGCCAGGAAAGTCTATAGGTAAAAGAGCAAAATAAAACTCAAGTCAAGATAAAAGTTGCCATTGTCAGCCTCCCCACAGGTCTTTCATCTATGTCTCTGTCTCTTTCAAGTGTCTCCTTCCATGTCCCCCAAGTCCCTGATACAAGTCCAAGGCTGAGAAGCAAGTCCAGCTTCTTCATGTTTCTCTGCTCCACATGCTTCCTCTAAATCTCCTTCTTGATCTCTTTCTTCCTTTTCTCAGTCTTTTCTAGCTGCCACTCACTACTCAGGTGCATCCTTCCTAGGATGGGGCAGGGAAACTGAAACTTCCCCCTTCCCTGGGGATTACCTGTTATACTATTGATGTCTATTTTCCCAATACATAAATGGTACAAGTGATGCCATGCTGGCCTTAAAATAACACACCTGCTGTATAATAATCCAACACAAGGGATTACTACCATACACAATGACAGACACAATGTCAGTTTAACCTTGCATTTTCCATATTCAGTGCTAGGTTCTTAGGGGGACACCAAAGGGCTGAAGGTTTGGATCATAAAGTTTAAGAAGGTATATGTGCCACTCTAGGTGAAAGATGGGAGAGGTAAGTTACCCTGACTTCACATGGGAGGTATAAGATTGGTCACAAATGCAATGAACAAAGGTTGATTTTATGACCTAGAGGAAGTAGACTGTGAACATACTATATATGTTCTGGGAATCTCTTCTTTTGAGCAGCAGACAAGAAAGCAAAACCATCTGCATAGACTTGAAGCCTATGATGCAGCTATCAAAAAACTTGGTACCTGCAATAAACCAACCTTTCAAGCTTTTCAATACTCACTAATGAGAGAGAAGCTGGGTATAGAAGATTTAAAAAATTAATATCCAAACTTTGGATCTCCATGGTGCATTCATTAGAATCAAGGAGGTGGTTAAACCCTAATGGTTTAATGGTTAAACCCTACTGCTCATAGATGGACTCAACATACATTTTGGTCAGAATAACAGAAACACAAGACTCCCAATCCTTAACCCACCTCCCTCCACCTCAAGAATTATTATATTAAATGTCAATGAATCATTGTTCTTATCTATATAAACTAAGTTCAATGATTATCAGAATACCTCTCCCAGAGTAAAATCCATTTGACTCCCTCCCAGGCCCAAGTAATTATGATGGGGCTTAGACATTTTGAGAAAGATTTCAACAGAGTTTCCCTTTCAGTGACACATGGAAAGTTTGTTAAGGAAAAGGCATTTGCATAAACACAAGCAAAGGCTGCATTTTAAAAGTTTATTACAAAAAAGAGACAACTGCATAGATAATAATCATGGGTCTTGGGGGTGATAACTGCATTTTACCAGAGCAAGAAACATGCTTATATAGTGTCCTCTTGGGGGCAGATTCATTCTTTTGCGGAATTATATCTCAAGTTAGCTTGATTTTCTGTAAACAGATAATCCTTTTTTTTTTAAAAAAAAAGAGTTATTTATTTATGCATACACGAATGGGGGTGTATGCCAGAGGTGTGGGGAGTGAGAGGATTCACCAGAGAGAGTGGGGAGCAGTACAGACTGATTGACTGAAATGCACTGCTGAGGGGAGCAGCAGGAGAGGTAGAAGAAGTCTGCAGCTCCATGTAGGTTGCTACCTGGTTGACTGGGGATCTGCTGGGGATCAAACTCATGCTGCAGTGGATGTGGATAGCTTGATAGTGCTGTTTTTAACCCCTGTGCTACCATGGAGCCCAAACAGATAATCCGTTTAAACCCTACTTCATATCCCTGAACAATTCCATAGCAGGTTTAACAACTGGTTAATCATCCCCCACATCCCCATAGCTGGTTTTCATCCTGTGAAACCTTCCATCTAAAATTTCTACCCAAAGCTTTCATCATTTTGATTACCAATTAAATACTTTGTATAACTACCATTCAATTTTTAATCCCAGTTAATAGTGTTTCTATTTTCATTTAAAGTGAATATATTTGTATCTAGCTTTGTAATTATAAATTTGTAACTGTATTCCTAAGGAAGTTCTCTACAAATTACACAAACTTTATGGTCAGAAAAGCTGAAATGGAATTTTTATTTATGCATGCAACAGGAAAGATAAATGTGAATTTCATTATAAATATACAAATGATGATGCTGAGGTTGCTATCAGCACAATAGAGCCACAGGATCTAGGATTTTATTTTCTAATTGCAAAGTGTGGTCACTTGGAAAAATAGGGGAAATGAGAGGAAAGGGCAGCTAATTATTTAACTCAAAGTTCTCATTTTCTTACTGCTTTTAGTTGTTTAATGTTATATATTGAATACTGAAGTGAATACATCGGTGCACCTAAAATACAGTATTTTTATCAAGACAATGCTTTATTATGCTGGCTAGGTTTTTCTTTAAACCTTGAAGAGGGGAATGCATAGGATTGGACATATTATAAGGAAAAGAAAATTCTATAATGAAGCCTTGCAAAAAGTAAAACACAATAAAAGCAATTTATGTGTTGGTGTCTCCAAACTTGATTTATCTGAGGGCAGCTTAATTATTCAATTCTTGGTAAATTGAAAGATTTCCTTTTTGTGAATTAAAAAAAAAAAGAAGGTGAAAATGTTTATCACATTCACATAAATAGTATAGTTGTAGGTTAGGGACAGAGTTCTCCAGGGACTGATATTCTGGCATCAATTATTTTTCTGAATGGGAGTCTGGATTACCCTGCTGATGTAAGATCTCTTATTTAAGTTGCTTGGTCTCTGTGTATTTAGGAGCCTACATAATGTAACAGGTACCAGCTTCCTTGCACCATCTTTATTGGGCACTTAGCACCCAGGCTTGTCCATTTTAGGCCCCAATTTATTTGTCTGCTTTAAAACATTGAACACAGTTTAGGGGCTATCAAGATGTAGTCCCGTGATCCAGCCACTGCACCATTCATTCTTTGAATCCATAAATACTCCCCACATTCACCTTCTGCCTTGTCTTCCTTTCTCTTCTTTCTCTGCTTGCTTTCCCATAGAAATTATGGTCTCAGTTTGAAAGGTTCGATTCAAACCTCCTAGTTACCTACCTAGGGAACAAGAGATGCTGAGCAATTCAATTCACTAGCACTAGAAGATTTTCCTCTGGACAGTAGAAACGTGACCATCAGCTCAGACTAACAGTTTTGGGGGTGATTTCCATGAGGTAAGTAACTTTGAGGATTATTTGCCAGTAAACCATGGGTTATTTGAAAATCTGATTCTCATCTTATTTATTGGGTAGTTAATTCAAACCAGGGGCATATTAGGGACTATAGAGGTAAATATAATTCAGTATCATAATTTTAGTTTTAAATCAGCATTACTTATGTGAATTTTGTAAGCTTCAATATAATTTCTCCTCTCTATTGACTATCAGAATGCAGGTGATTTTTCTGCTCAGGAAAAGTCTGTACAGGTTCATTTCAATATAAATGTTCAACAAAATTCTCATTGTTGAAAAATGTCTTCACTTGTTTAATTTTGAAATAATTATCAACATAGTTTGTTTGTAGTATTCCAAGTCCTCAGGTAATTCATGAATTTCTTTAAAGATAGTTTAGTTGGAAAACCCTATCCTAGTCTAAGAAATGGTTAAATTGTGCTTTTTAAGATATTACTGGAGGCAGAGAGGACAGGAATTATGTGTGGCCTTCCAGACATTTACGAGTTCAAAAATAATGAAAATTGCATACAAAAACAGATTTCTGATTTCAAATAGTATTTGATGTCAAACTATTATATACCTAATGCTAAGAAGTATAGGTTTTAAGGGTAGGGATGGGCTAGAGAATATCTCAGTCTAGCTTTGCTGTGAAGGTGATCACACTATAGTCTGATTTCAGAATAAAGGATGGTCTTTGATTTCCTACCTGTCTAAAAATTCCCCAAAATATATTACTTTAGAGAAAGATTATTAGAGGCTTTAATTGAAAAAAAAAAAAACTGTGGAATAGGAAACACTTATACATGCAACATGGGTGAAAATTGATTCAGCTATGATGATTTGCACCCCATATCAGCAGAGAAATTAGGGGGGTGCTCAGAGAGGTTATTTCTATATGTCATTCACATTTGACCACCTTAGTTTATTTGAATAATTAGAAATTAATGTGATCTGGAAGGACAAATTTATTTTATGCTTCAAAAGGTCAAAAAATAACAATGTAAAATGAACTCCAGAGTATTGCACACTGTAAACAAACAGTATGAGTGTCAATTAATTGAGAAATTTTACTTTGTTCAACCAGGTTGCAATTTAGTGTAGATACTGCACATGGAAAAGTATTTAATACCAGTATATATAATTTATGTACATAGTCATACATATAATTTCTATGTATATGTATATAATTTGCACGTATATGTGTACAGCATGTTGAAAATTACTAAAATAAAAAATTATGCATACACATATAAATAGTTATTATGTGAGGAGTTGGAGTAATTCAGTTGATTCCTTTCTATATTTTTATTTTTCAGATATTCTTTAATGTTGCTTTACAGCTTTGCTATTTTATCAATGCAGAGCCTAAGTCAACACTAACAGTGGAAAGATATTCTTAAAATCTGAGGAATTATGGCTCTTCTAAATTCCCCTCTCCCTTTGTTCAATGCTAGGGAGATCTCTAGGGCCTCATTAGTGTGTTTCAGTATCAGAAACACTCATGGTCAGGACTGCAGTTATCTATGTTCCAAAAGGGAGATTTTTAGGTCCACTTGTCTCTCTTGGGCCTTACCATTCCTCCAGGACCAATAGCAATCAATGTTCTTGGTCTCTATTAACCATGTACATCTTCTGAATTTATAGTAAATTAGTGAGTCAAGTCCTCCAAGGAGCTTATTCTTATTAAACTTCTGATGGACAGGGCTTGACAGGCATTTTTCTCTCTCTTGATCACGTGGATTGCTTGCTGAATGCTGGCTTCTAATTTCCCCAGTGGTTTAATACAATGGGACAGAAAAAGGCAAAAAGGGAACCAGGAAACACATCCAGAAAACACCTGGTAAAAACTGTGATGTAAAGCTAGTAATAATTCAAGAATGTAAAGTTAAGATACACTGTGGGTATCATGAGAAAAACCATGACTGAGAACTTATAACTGGCATGCCATAATGTTGGCAAAGATGAAAGTGTCCCTGGTATGAATTTCTCAAGAACCAGCCAATGGCTTTCAGCTTTCATGACTTCCCCTGTCCTTTCCTCACAATGTATTTTTACTTTCATGTTCTGGGAATAGGGGAGAAGTCGAAATCCAGAGTTCTTAACCAAAAACAACTCTTCCCTTTTCTCCCTTACTTTTTAAAGAAAAGAATATTCTTATATCATTGTTCATTTTTGTACAATATTCCATTTCTTCCTTTAGGAGTAGTTGCCATAGTTCTCCCATCACCATAGCACCCTTGAGCCATAGTACAAAGATTATTCTTAAAGTGCATCTCTGACCACACATATTATAAAGGTTCTCAATTTACTTCAGTTCTAGATTGCTTGAAGGTAAACAAAATGCATTATACATTCTTTGATGTCTTTTAAAGACTTAAACTGGATTCACACAGTGTACCTGAGAAAAAAAAAATTTAAGATTTTTATTTATTTATTTATACAAGCACTGGGTACAGTCAGAAGCACAGGAAGGTGAGAGAATTCACCAGAGCCAGAGCGGGGAACAGAACAGGCAGACCGACAAAGTACACTGCTGAGGGGAGCAGCAGGCGCACCAGGAGAGGTCTGTGTGCCATGTGGGAGCCTCGCCCCACGCTGTAGAGGCTGCAGGCAGCTTTGCAGCCCAGAGCTCAACTGCTGCGCCACAGGGGAGGCCCCTGAGAAAATATTTATTGAATAAAGAGATTAATGCCTTCTTCACTTCACTTCACTTCATTATCACTTTTCTGAGTCATGAGACCATGAGGAACTTTCTTAACCTCTTTAAGTCATTTTTTTTTTTATTTTCAATATTGGAGGCTTTCTATAGTATTTTACTGTATTATTGAGGAATACAAATTAAATAACATTTATGAATCACTAAGCACCAAGGACACTATTAATGAGTTTTACTATTATTTGCAGGTGAGTACATATAAAGACAACATCTGTACTTTTGCTTATTTGCTATTGCACTTGAATATTTTCTCAGTTATTTCTAGTTTTTCCTCCAGATTATGTTTATTGAGATAAATTAGGTTTAATCTCTCAAATATTTCTAACTTGGATTTTATTCAAATCTGGGGAGCTTGGTTGCATGGGGCTATATCAGGCCATTGTTTTCTGGGAAAGGGGAACTCCTAGACAATGCACTCCAGTAGCAATCTGATCAGAGACACAGAGGTAATTTTAAATTTTCTAGTAGCCACAGACATTAAAAAATGTAAAAGAAGTCCAGGTAAAACTAATTTTAATCCATTTTAAACAAATATATCCAAAATATCAATAGCAATATAAAAATGTCAGTGATATATATTGAATATCTTTTTTATATTAAGTATTTGGTTCTTAATGCACTTTGTGCTTTCAGCCCATCTCCTGTTCAGAAAATCATGTTTCAGGTCCTCAACAGCCTCATGCGACTTGTGGCTACCATACTGGACAGTGGAGGTCTATATGATGCTGACAGAAACTGTCCAACTAACCCACCAGTTCATAAGTATGGTAAAACACAATTTAACTGATAGGTGCACATGAATACTTAAGCTTCAGGTTTAAGCAGAAGGGGATATTTTCTAGTATCATTTAAGTAGTTGTTTTTCCTTTCCTATTAATAATTCATTTGTTAGTTTTTGCTTCAATTTCACTGATCAGATCACTGAGTTGCATATTATTAATCAGTGGTTTTCTTCTGAAAGGAGGGATATAAACACTTAACCCTTAAACATTTTTTTCCTGTGACTGTATTCTTCTATCAATTCTTTGATTGTTTTTTAGATCTCAGAGCTCTTTTTCATTCAACATAGAATCATTATTTTAAAATGTCCAACACCCAAAACATTAAAATTATATAATGCACACATGTATCAAGAATAGTATAATTAACTAAAGTCAATCAAACTTACTATTTTTTCATAGGTAAAATATTTGTTCTTGATTAGTGATTTTTAAATTGAATTCTAATTGTGAGACTTAGAATCTCACAAGAAGTTAAATATGTGGAAAGCATTTCCTCTCTTCCTTACCCATCACTCTATCCCTATTCATTCAATCAGATAATTCAATTTTTATCTATTTAATTGTATTATTCTCAATATAAGATTGTGACTGACAGATATATGTTTCTCTATATATATATTATGTGTAGTGTATGTGTAAATATGTATATACATATATATGTGTATGTATGTATACATATGGGTATATATACATGCATATACACATACATGTATGCATACATATACATATATACATACATATATACACATACATAAATATACAAATACATACAGACACATGCTGGAATTCTTCCTCTAATATAGGAGTCTTAGCACTGTCTGTAGAATAAGAAAGGAATATACATGGAGCAGAGAAAGAGAAAAAACATAAAATTGTTACATTGTGATATCTAAGAGCAAAGGTAATTGTCAGGAAATTAAGCATATCCTCTTGAATGTTTGATGATATGGTTTGATATAGGATAATCTTGCAAAGGCGGTCTTCCAAAAAATTACAAGTTCCAAACTTCATGAAGGGAGTCATACTTAGGACCCAAGATTAAAGCCTAATTTCTCAAAGCAGCCTTGTTAGTTGGAATTAATTCCAAGAAGTATTAGAAAAATGGGGAAATTATAAAATGAGATGATTAATTTGTTTTCATTTGCCCATGTCTATATCATAGAGATTTAAGCAAGCCAACTATTTATCTTTTGTTTAAAGTATTATATCCTTTTTTTGTTTGTTTGTTTGTTTTGTAGCCTACAGAACTATGGAGTGGGGCAATTATTCCATGTATGACGACTTTGTCCTCTTGGGCTTATTCAGCAACAGCCATTTCCCCTGGCTTCTCTTTGTCCTTATTCTCTTTGTCTTTGTCATCTCCATAGCTAGCAACACCATAATGATCATTCTCATCCATATAGACTCCCGACTCCACACCCCCATGTACTTTCTACTTAGCCAGCTCTCCCTCATGGACATACTCTACATTTCTACCATTGTACCTAAGATGTTGGTTGACCAGATGGTTGGGCAGAGATACATTTCTTTTGCAGGCTGCACAGCCCAGCATTTCCTCTACTTGACCTTGGCAGGGGCTGAGTTTTTCCTGCTGGGACTCATGTCCTATGACCGCTACGTTGCCATCTGCAATCCTCTACACTACCCTATCCTTATGAGCCGTAAGGTCTGCTTGTTCATTGTGGGAGCAGCCTGGGTGGGAGGGTCTATAGATGGCTTCCTGCTCACCCCAGTCACCATGCAGTTTCCGTTCTGTGCCTCTCGGGAAATAAACCACTTCTTCTGTGAAGTTCCTGCCCTGCTGAAGCTCTCCTGTACTGACACATCAGTCTATGAGACGGCCATGTATGTATGCTGCATCATGATGCTCCTCATACCTTTTTCTGTTATCTCAGCCTCTTACACAAAGATTCTTATCACTGTCTATAGAATGGGTGAGGCAGAGGGGAGGCGCAAGGCAGTGGCCACCTGCTCCTCACATATGGTGGTTGTCAGTCTTTTCTATGGGGCTGCCATGTACACTTATGTGCTGCCTCATTCTTACCATACCCCTGAGAAAGATAAGGCTGTGTCTGCCTTCTACACTATCCTCACTCCCTTGCTCAACCCACTCATCTACAGCCTCAGGAACAAGGATGTCTCAGGGGCCCTGCAAAAGGCTCTGGGAAGATGCTTGTCTTCAGGAAGAGTAACCAGCTTCTAAAGAAACTGTGTTTGCTGATAGAGGTTTGAAGAAAAGGGTATTGAACTTTTTCATCACCTTTGGATTTAAATATTTTCTTCATGGAATCTTAACAAGTCACAAAATGTACGACATTCATGAAATTTCATGAAATTTGAAAATCTCACTATAGGATTTTGAAATCTGATCATATTTGGAAAGGTATGAGCGTTCTGAACAATGGGCTTCTTGGGATAGTATGGGGATAAAGTTGAGGTTTCAGTAGTCACCTCACTGCTTTCTACAAAGTACACATTCCATGGGACACCATGCTGTTGTCTGTTTCCTGAGGGGTTATTCATGACAAAGGAAATGTTCACTTACGCTACCTCTGACTTCTCATCATCTGTCTTTATATAGTCTACAAATTGACCTCTTCAATGAAATCAACCTATCAAATACTATTTCAATTCTATTTTAAATGATTTTTAAATATCTAATTTGTTTTTCTACAAATGATGATTTTTTTCTCTCATTCCATTCTTTAAATTCAATCAAAACAGTATGATTAATCTTCTTACTTGAATATTATTATGACTTGGAAACACAATATTGCACATAAACTTTGGCGACCAGTTTCTTTACAGTTTCCCTTACTGTTTAGAAAAATCCATCCCAGTACAATGAACTCAGTGCTTGAAAAATATTGCCTGGGTCATTGGTAAGCATGGATGGCTCCTATGTTTTCTATCCTTCATTGTCCCAATCTTCTAATATTATTAAATAGGAGCAAATCAGGCAATTTCAAAAGCACATCTATTTCACTGTATTTAAATTCTCTAATAACCTTATATTTCATTTTCATACAAAAGAAGGGACTCTTAAAATTTTTATTTTATTCTTTTAGAAATTAATATGCATTACTCACTTTTTCTACTTTTATAAAATTTTAACTTATTTATTAATTTCAATAATTGCATATTAACCAATATTCTTCTGAATTAGAATATTTTGTTTTTACTTCTTTTTTATGCTTTTCCCCATTTGATTAAAACATTATATTGTAAATCCGCAGAATTTCCACCTTTCTACTTTTGTATCTTGGAATTCACTTGCATTATATTTCATCATTTTAGAAAGAAATACACTGCATTACAAATAGCAAATGTAATTATATATAAGCTCATTTTTTTAAATCTTTATGTATTGGGGTGATTTAAATGTACATAGACAAGTAAGTTTGGAGTTGACATATGTTTTTAGAAAATCCACTGTTTCTATGGGAAAGAAAAGGAGAAATATCTTATTATAGAGCTTCAAAGGCACCTTATTTTTCTATCTTGTATTTCCAAAGAGGACAGATTTATAAAAGATAACATGTTTCATATCCCTAAAAATAGGGAATTGTTCTAGTTTTTCTCAATAACATCCAGATTGGAACCAGAAATTGATGTAAACTTTTAGACTCCATTACCATCTCCTAATAGATTCGAATTCTTCAACCAAGTCCTCCATTATTTTTTTTACTTTATTTTATAAATCTGTGTTGTGGAGGAAATGACTGAGATTAGGATTTTAAGTTTTGGCCATTTTTGTGATTTAGGAATAGTGATTAAACCTTACAAATGCATTCTGAATAGGATAGAAATAATGGGGTAAAGGAAAATTTAATTATCATGGAGAATCTGACATTATAACTGTCATTAATTTCAAATTATAGATGAACTTACTATGTCAGGTTGAACAAAATAATTTGATTTCATGAACTCTCATTTCCTAATGTATTAAAATAGGATAGTCTACCCTATGTGTTACCTCAGAAGGATAATTTTGAGAGATCACTGATGCAAAACAATTAAGCTTTAGAAGGTGCTATACGCCGTGAGGTATTATTTGAACTAATTCATCACTGTAGAGAAGATCAGTGAAACCTGTGTCTTTCGCCCACTTCCATTCCAGGAGAGAGATTAATTTCTTGACATTGTACAAAGTGGATTTTTTTTCTTTCTTAGATAAGGCTACAAAGGTAATCAATGCCTTCTAGCTCCAAGATAAGATCTTTAATAAAACATACAGAACATAATTCAATGAGTGGATTACTCTGACAGACCATCACATAACCTTGTAATAACATAATAATCATTGGCCCTAGCATATCATGGAGAACTGGATATCATAACTTCACTTCATAAAGTGAATTAAAAGAAAAGAGGCAAAAACACCTTAATGCAAACAAAAGTTCTTTGGAAAGAAACTACTTAACCAAATGTGAAGGGCTTCAGCCTCTCCACCAGTGAGTCAAAGGGGCTGCATGACTTCATGCATATTTCTTAAGCATTTTCTTCTTAGCTTTGTCAGAAAAAAAATAACATTGACTGAATAAATAAAGTAAATGTGGTATGTTCTGTAACGCATTTCTTTTCATCATCAACCACTTTTCTCACCTCTAGTGTAGTATTAACAACCTAGGGTACACTTGTCATTCGGTGACTCTCTTTTCCCAATTCAAGCCCTTTTTTCCCTTGCTCTTATATTGTTTCCCTTATGTTTCTCTTCCCCGGTTTACCTCTTCTTCCCAAGATCACAATTTGCAAGAAGAATAGCTCCTCTCTCCCAATTTTCTTCTCTTGCTACAACATTATAAATAAGCCCTATTGTTGTTGCACTCTGAGTTGAGTCATTTAAGTTTTAATCACATGGGTGAGGACATAGAAATTGTGACATTTGCTAGGTTTGCCCAGGTTCAATAGAGTTTTGGTTAATGTAGATAGATTTATAATCAAAATGATTCAACACAAATCTGTTTGTCTTTGTCAGATTAAATTAATGGTAGCCAGAAGATTTATATATGAAAAACATAGGCAAATATTGATATTTTCCTTTAATAATGTACTCAATGGGTGTCCTTGGTTCTGATGTATCAGAATAAATATTTTTAGTCCAAAAATGGAAATCCCACAGTATTAAAAAAATATACTTCTTAATGAGTCAGAATAGTGTAGTGAACTTTATTCCCAATTCAAACCGATGTTTGCATGCTCTATGTCTTGGATGCCTGATCCTTCATGTGTGCTCTGAGTAAGTTCTGTCATCTGGTTAGAACCGATCTTGGGCTTTTTACATCAACACTTTTTGGCATAGAAGTTAGATGTCATCTTTAGTGATTCAAAGTCTTTGTTTAGTGATATTGCAGTATATATCTCCAATAATATTATAAAGGGCCTGAACGTATCTTTTTTTACTTATTTTTTAGTAATAAACATATTCTATAAGTCCACATTGGTAATAGTTACAGGATTGTTGCAAATGATGTAAATGTAGCAAAGCAAAAACAATTCAAACCATTTATTGAACAAACTATCCCTGTTCCATTGCATATCAGTTGCACCCTTGTCAAAGATTAGTTGTGCATAAATGTGTGGGTTTATTTCTGGGTTTTCTATTGGATTCAGTTTGGTCTGTGTGTGTGTGTGTGTGTGTGTTTGTTCCATTACCATACAGATTTAATTTTTATGATTTTGTAGTATAGTTTGAAGTCTGGGGGTGTGATACCTCCATTCTCCTTCTTTTTGGTCAGGAGAAATTTGGCTGTTCGAGGTTTATTGTGGTTCCATATGAATTGCATCAATATTTGTTCTATTTGAAGGATATAATTAAAATTTTTATTGGATAAAGGACTT
This sequence comes from Talpa occidentalis, assembly GCF_014898055.3. Lineage (NCBI taxonomy): Eukaryota > Metazoa > Chordata > Mammalia > Eulipotyphla > Talpidae > Talpa > Talpa occidentalis. The sequence goes on from NW_023601322.1 coordinate 56,640,932, forward strand.
GGACATCAGACCTGAAACCATAAAATATATAGAAGAAAATATAGGCAAAAACACTACAGGACATACATCTTAGTAGCTTTTTTTTTTTTTTTTAAAGATTTATTTATTTATTTATACAAGCACTGGGTATAGTCAGAAGCACGGGAGGGTGAGAGAATTCACCAGAGCCAGAGCGGGGAGAAAAGCAGGCAGAAGGACCGAAGTACACTGCTGAGGGGAGCAGCGGGCGACAGGAGAGGTCTGCGTGCCGTGTGGGACCCTCCTTCAGTGGCTGGGGAGCAGTCGGGGGTCGAACTGGTGCTGCAGAGGCTGTGGGCAGCTTCGCAACCCAGCGCTCAACCGCTGCGCCACCGGGGAGGCCCCATCTTAGTAACATCTTTAAAGACACATCCTCCAAAGCAAAGAAAGTGAAGGAGAAGATGAATGGCTGGGATTACATAAAATTAAAAAAAAAAAAAAAAAACTCTGTACACCAAAAAAGACATTAACCGAAACAAAGAGACCCCCTCACTGATTGTGAAAATAAATTGCATGCAATATCACTGATAAGGGACTAATCACAAAGATCTACAAAGAACTAATGAGACTCAACAAAAACAAATTAAATAATCCAGTCAAAAAGTGGGCAGAAGAGCTAAAAAGACAATTATTCAAAGAGGAAATGAAAATGGTCAACAGTTATATAAAAAAATGTTCAACATCACTTGTAAGCAGGGAAATGCAAATCAAAACCACAATGAGATACCACCAACAGCAAATGTTGGTGAGGATGTGGAGAAAAAGGAACTCTTCTACACTGCTAGTGGGAACGCAAACTGGTCCAACCACTATGGAAAGCTGTGCAGAAGTTCCTCAAACTACTAAAAATAGATCTTCTATATGACCCAGGAATTCCACTCCTAGGTATCTACCTAAAGGACACCAAAATATCAATTCAAAAGGATACCTGCGCCCCTATGTTTATTACAGCACTATTTATGATAGGTAAGATATGGAAACAATAAAATGTCTAAAAAATAGATGACTGTATCAAGACAATGTGATATATATACACAACAGAATACTATTCAGCAATCAAAAAAGAAAAACTAATGCCATCTGCAGCAATATAGATGGAGCTAGAAGGGATTATGCTCAGTGAAATAAGCCAAAAGGAAGAAGAAAAATATCAGGTGGTTTTACATATAGGAGGAACATAGGGGAAACAAACAAGGGACATGAGAAATATATAGTAAATTAAAAAAAGTTAATAGGCAATTTAATCAGAGGCACTCTACAGGGAAAAGAGAGAAAGAGGGATCAAAACAGGGGAGGGAATGTGTTCTTACACAAGGGACTATGGTGATGGTGCACAGGTGAATTGATGATGAGAATTTTGCAAATACTATACCTAAAAGCATGCATTGCACAAAAAGGAAGAATGATGGAAAATGTATATAAAATTAAATTATAAAAATTCAAATCAAAAACAAGGAAAAAATTAAATTCCACATCATAGAACACTGAAGTTTGAAGTAACTTTAAAATTTATTGTGCCAAAATTTATATTTTTAAAGATTTATTTATTTTTGCATACAAGAACTGAGGTACAGGCCAGAGGGGCAGGGTGTGAAAGGATCCACCAGAGACAGAGTGGGTAGCTGAAAAGGCAGATTGACTGAAATACACTGCTGAGGGGAACAGCAGGCAAGATGGGAGAGGTCTGCTGCACCATGTGGGTTGCTCCCTGGTCAGCCTGGGAATTGAACTAGTGTTGCAGTGACTGGCAATAGCTTGATAGTCTGTATTTAACCCCTGTGCCACCAGGGAGGCCTGCTGTGCCAAAATTTATTAGTGAATAGATGGAAAACAACCTCTGATAATGAAATCCCCTGCCTCAGGATGTACAGGAAGTATCAGAAATTTAGCTGCAGCTCTTGTATTTTTATCTCAAGTTCAGGAATCTATTTCCTGCAAGCACCTAAATTTAATGATTCTTCAAAGGAAATGGTTGAATTTTATGATTTCTAAATTATTGTTTAGACTGTTCTATCATTTGTGAGTTTTTATCTTTAATTCTCTGAGTAGTCCCATGTTTTATTTTTCAATGTCCATATATCCTCCTAATGAAATTATGATATCTGCCTTCCGACAACATGAATAGAAAGTTAAAAACTTGGGCCTCCCTCGTGGCACAAGGAATTAAGACACAACCTCCGAAGCTGTCCACAGCCACTGCAGCACCAGTTCGAACTATCCCTGGCTGGCCAGGGAGAAACCCACATGGCGCAGCAGATCTCTCCTTTCTCGCCCGCTGCTCCCCTCAGCAGTGTATTTCAGTCAATCTGCCTGTTCTTTTCTCCACTCTGTCTCTGGTGGATCCGTTCACCTCCTGCATCTCTAGCCTGTCCCCCAGCTCTTGGAAGCACAAGTAAATAAATCTTTAAAAAAAGTTAGTTAAAAACTTCAGAAATTTGTAGATAACCATCCTAAAATATGATTAATCACAGTTTTCTCCTGGTGAGGAGATAAAGGTCTGGTCCACAGGGCTTACACTCTGAAACTCATTGGTGCCTGACAGGCTGGGTTCCCCCCAGTGGGGTGTGGTACCTGTTGTTGCCCAGCTAGGGCTAAGGCAATGACTGCTACCCCAGCCACTACTGTTGCAGCCCCTCCAAGGGACCTGGGCTGGGGTGCTGTCTGCCCATTAGAAACACTCCAAGGAAATGGCAGACTTCTCCCTGGGCAATCCATCTCTATGCTGTGGGACAAAAGTTGACACTTACCTGATTCCCCCTAAAGACTTTGATCAATTACTTCTACGAGGACTTGAGGTGAGATTTCCAATCCTCAGTGTCCAGTACTGATTTTTGCCCTACTTGACAATACTCCATTAAAGAAAATTCACTTTGAGGAAATTCAGCATGACTTGGAGTGGCTTACATAGGGTTGTGTATGCCTGACCCCAGGTCTGCAGACTGGGAATTCTACTTCACGGGCCTCACTTGCCTTCACCTCCCCCTCCCCTTCCCTGCAGCAAATCACCAACCTTATAGAAAGCCCTCCATGAGAATGTCCTGGGAATTTGTCTGTGAAGTTCTGTATCTTTCTCTGAACATATATCACTTTTGTATAGTTATTTTTAGGGAAGGAGGTAATCCAAACTTTTCTAATCCACCATAGTATGGTGAGTCTTCAGAGACTATGTATTTGATTATCATGGAACAAAAAAATCCAGGAGTATTTATAGTGTTGCAAGCTGACAATTTTACAGATATGTACTCTACAGTAATTCTGAAATTGGAAGAGATTTCAAAATACTCTACAAAATAATAATAATATTTTATTATACAAAATATAAAGTATATTATAATTATAATTATTATTGAAAATAAAAATAGAAAACATACCTCTTACTATTCCTAGTCATATCCAAAGGATGCACATTTATATTCCTCAAGGAATTGTTCATTCTACTGTGCTTTTCTTTCTCAAAAATCAAAAATGTATTTCACATCTAGAATTAATTTAGAGACATTGTAAAAATGAAATATTAAAGAATGAAAAAATTGCAATGAATTTCTAATATAACATTTTGATAGGTTGTGAATACCACCATGCCAGATAAACTATGTTAATATTTTGACTGAATAATAATTTGAGAAACTCAATCACCATGGAATGATATGAGGCATATAAAGTCATAGAATTTCATCCTACTTTCTGGTATATTCTGAAAGACTGCCAGGATGGTGAACCCAAGTTCTGCTTATGAAACCAAGCTCATATTCACAATGGTCCACTTTGGAGATTTATCATTTCACACTATTCTGTGAGAAAAAATAGACCCTAATGTGACCCATGGTTAAAATATGAACTTAATCAGCATATCTGACAATAGTCCAGGGGACACTAAAATTCAAATAAGTAGCACTACTATTTGATACTACCTTGTGAATCTTTGATGTTCCAACCATTCACAAAGCTATTCAACAATAACAGCAGCCAAAATGCATGTGTACCCTTTTGTTTGATTTTGACAATGACATCAATACAATGGCAGAGAACAGTTTAAATTTAATCAGCCCCTGGGCCTCCCTGGTGGCACAGGAGTTTGAGGTCAGAGCTGTGAGGCCTTTGTGGCATGAGTTCGATCCTGGCAGGCCAGGCAGATACCCACATGGCATGGCAGACCTCTCCTGTCTCACCCGCTGCTCCCTTCAGCATTGTATTTCTGTATATCTGCCTGCTCTGCTCCCTACTCTCTCTGGTCAATCTCTTCACCCCACCACCCGCTGTGACTCCGGCCTGTCTTAAAAAAAAAAAAAATGGCTCCATGAATATTCTTTGCACTATGGAGGGTAAGGCACAATTACTAATCTCGGGAAGTATTCAGTCTAAAATAGTAATATAGGACCTCCCTGGTGCACAAGAGGTTAAGTCTCAATACTATGAAGCTATCAGCAGCCATTGCAACAGGAGTTGAATCATTGGCCAGGGAGCTAACCCACATGGCAAGAAGACCTCTCCTGTCTCGCCTTCTGCTCCCCTCAGTGTAGTTCAGTCAATCTGCCTGTTTTGCTCCCTACTGTGTCTGGTGAGTCTCTCATTCCCCCACCATACCTCTGGCCTACACCCCATCTTTAAAATAAAATAAAATGGTAATATAAAAAGTATGTAGAGGATGTTTCAGAATAGAAATAAAGAAAACTGTGTGAATTATTAATTTATACCTCACATCCATCCTATATATATATATATATAATATATATAATATATATTAATCTGTCATCATCTTTCAATATAGTAGGATTTAGTTTATAGATTGATGTATTTCTCCATTTCACATAGAACATAATATCAAAACCAGGGTAAAAGTTGAATGTCATGAATCCATGACTTGAAAATTGGAACTGAGCTGCTATTGACACAGGGTTACAGATGTATTTTTATATGAGAGTTTTCATATTATTTGGTTAATAACAGAGGTTATTATTTGGTTAATATCAGAGGTATTGCTAGATCATATGGGATTTCCATTTTATTTTCTTTAGAAATATTCATACTATTTTCCATTGAGACTGCACCAACTTGTATCTTCACCAACAGTGGGTGAGCATTCCATTTTTCTCTAGGTCCTCACAAACATTAGTTTTTTTTTTCCATTTTTGGGGGGGTTTCCTCATATTATTTGGTAAACCTGGAACCATTTCTTTTTTTTTTCTAATAATGTATTATTATTTTACATTTTATTTGTTTTTTCACATCATAGGATTATTCCCCTCAATCATTTCCATTCTTTTTGATATGGACCATTCTCAAAGAGTGAAATGTTTTATCATTGAAGTTTTGATTGACATTTCACTTATAAATAATGTTCAACAATTTTTCATGTATATGTAGGGCATCTGCATGTCTTCTTAACAAAATGTATATTTAGATATTTTAGATATTTTGCCCAGCTTTTTATGTGGTTGTCATTGTTGTTGAATTGTACAAGTACTTTATATTTAATTTAACACCTTTTCTGGTGTGTGCATTCAAATATATTCTCCTGTCTGTAGGTTGCCTTTTTGTTCTTGTGATGTTTTCTTTTCTGGTACAAAAACTGTTTAGTTGTACATAGCCCTACTTGTTTATTTTGCCTTTGTATTCTTGCTTATTTGGTTTAAAATTAAAGGAACTCGGGGTGATTATGCTAAGTGAAATAAGTCAGAAAGTGAAAAACATATATTGGATGATGTCACTTGTCTCTGGAATATAAATAACAAAACATATGCTAACAAAATACAGCAAAAACAATTCTTCGACTTAATGAAAATTTTACTGATTACCAGAGGGAATAGGGAGAGGGAGGAAGGCTTTGGGAAAGTCGGGGAACAGTGCACTGACATGGAAGATTTGGTGGTGGGTCAGTGAAGAAATGTAAATAATCATAAATTTATACAGACACGTAAATAACTGTCAAATTTAATCTAAAACTATGAAATTAAAAGTACACATTCCTTAATCCCCTGGAGTGTTTGACATACTATTCATGGTGGAACCTCTAAATTTTTGATTATTAATTAACCTACCAAAGTTTGCTTTTGAAGCCCTAGGACCTACCATATAACATGGGCATCGAAATCAATCTCCAGAACACCCCTGACTTTACCCTCTTTCATCATATCTTCCACCACCCTCTCCCTGGGTTTATCTTTGCTGTGGTCTACTCCATTTTTTTTTTTTGGTGGGACCCTCGCTGCTCGCGGGGGATCGATTGAATTGGCGCTGCAGAGGCTACAGGCAGCCTTGCAACCCAGCGCTCAATCGCTGCACCACCAGGGGAGGCCCTGGTCTACTCCATTTTTTTGGTGACTGTACTTACCAACATTGTCATGATTCTGCTCATCTGCATGGACTTTCTCCTTTATAAACCCATGTATTTCAACCATAACAGTATATCTATCTGTGTCACCATCCCAAAGATGCTGAAAGATATTCTTCTGTCTAAGGAAAATACATTTTCCCAGACTATCACTGAAGATCGTCTTCTACCTGACTCTGGTTGTAGGAGAATTTTTCCTGCTGGGCTCATGGCCTGTTACTGGTATGTGGGTACAGGACTGAAGGTATACAAACCTTCAGTATTATGTTCTCATAAACCACAAGACTTGCTTGTTCCTTTGGGTGGGCTCCTGATTTGGTGCCTGTGTGGATGTGTTCATGTTTACCCCTTCACTATGAGATCCCCTCACTGTGAGTTCCAAGACAACAGTCACATTTTCTGTGAGATTCTAGTGGTGCTAAAATTGTCCTGTGTTGATATGGTGCTCCATGAGACCCTGTTTTATGGCTGTTGTTTGTTGACTCTTCTCATTCCCATTTGTGTCATCGGTCTCCTACACATGTATCCTGCTCACTGTCCATCAATTGAACTCTACCAAGGGCTGACACAAAAATTGTGCTCCTTGTTGCTCCTTTTGGTGAGCATTTTCTATAGGACAGCCTTCTATATGGATGTGCTACCCCTTTTATACCATACACCATTGGAAAACAATGTTGTATCTACTTTCTTTTTTTTTTAAGATTTTTTTTAAAGATTTATTTATTTATTTATACAAGCACTGGGTATAGTCAGAAGCATGGTGAGAGAATTCACCAGAGCCAGAGCGGGGAACAGAACAGGCAGAAGGACCAAAGTACACTGCTGAGGGGAGCAGCGGGCTGCAGGAGAGGTCTGCGCACCATGTGGGACCTTCACCCAGTGGCGGGGGATCCAACCGGTGCTGCATAGGCTGTGGGCAGCTTCACAGCCCAGAGCTCAACTGCTGCAACACTGGGGAGGCCCTGTTGTATCTACTTTCAACAACATTGTTACACCCATGCACAACCCACTTATCTACAGCTTGAGGAATGAAGATGTGGTAGAAATTGGGCCAGGCTTGTGGTGTAATGAGTTAAGTCTCAGCACTGTAAAGCTATTGGCAGCCACTGCAATATGAGTTTGATCCTGCATCAGGGAGCTAACCCACATGGCGTAGCAGACCTCTCCTGTCTTGCCTGCTGCTCCCCTCAGCAGTATATTTAGGTCAATCTGCCTGTTCTGCTCCCCAGTCTGTCCCTGGTGAATCCTGTGGTGAATCCTTTCACAACCCCACCCCCTGTAACTCTGGCCTGCACCCCAGCTCTTGTATGGGTAAATAAATAAAATAAATCTTTAAATAAAATAAATTAAAGATGTGGCAGTAGCTCCAAGGAAAGAGACACAACTCCTTCCAGGTTACCAGAGCAGGGATGTGTCCAGCCCTTCTTCTAGAGGGGCTAGATACAAACATTGCTGGCACTGTGTCCAATGATTCACAGTAATTTTAGAACATATGTTATTTGTTCTGAAAAATATTCAGTCATTTTAATAATCCTGAATTAAAAACAAGCAGAATCATTGCTTGCAAGCTTCATTTAAGAAATATAGCTGCAGGTGATTGGCATCTGGACATTAGCAAAGAATTTTGTCAGTATCAAACAAAACTTTTTATAGAATGTGCTCTCTTCAAGTAGCACTACAAATCACCCTAGGCAGACTATGTATCCCTTTGTAGAGTGCTGACTTCACATTTTTACATGCTATATGTATTAGTGTGTCTTTTGTGTCTGCATTGCTGACCAACTTTTGAACAAAAATTGGAATGAACAATCACCATATCCTTGATTATATAATGTATGTATTCTTGGATGAAAGCTCTGTTTTCTAACCACTGAAATTAAACTGTGGATAGTCATCATGCCTGGTTTTACAAAGAGTCTAATAAATGCCTCAAAATCAATAAATATTTAATAACTGATTAAAAATTGATTTGTAGTATTAATCTAGTAACATTGCCATAAACCTAAGAAATTTCCACCCATGCTTTCATATTTTTATAAACACAGATAGAATTATTTGTTTGATTTCTCTCTCTTCTAGTTCATTTTGCTTATAGAAAGAAAAGAGATTTTTTTTAATATTGCTTTCTATCATGACATTTCATTTCATTGATTTTTTTTTTGTTTCCAGTAAATTTTTAATGGCGTCTTCAGTGTTTTTCTATGTGTATTATCTTGCCATCTACAAATAATGATGGTTGTAGTTCTTCTTTATAATTTGGATTAATTTATAATATTCTTTTATCTAATTGTTCTAATTAGGATTTCCAATATTATGTTGAACAATGATGGTGAGAGTAGAGATTCTTGTCTTGTAACTGACCATAGTAAAAAATACTTAATTTTTTTCATCATTGAATATGATATTAGCTGTGTTTGTCAAATGTGGCCTTTATTATGTCAGCCTACCAAATGGGAGAACATACATTTGACAAAGGGTTGTAATTCAAGATATACAAAACACTCAATAACTCAACAATGACAGCAAAACCCAACAAATAACCCAATAGAAAATGAACATAAAAGCTAAAAAGACACTTCTCCAAGAAGACATATAGATGGCCAAATAGCACATGAAAAACATGCTCATTTATCACTAAGCATCAGGGAAATGTAAACTGCAATGACAATCAGATACCATCTTGCACCTGTTAAAATGGTCCACATCAAAACTTCCAGTATCAACAAGTGTTGGTGAGGAAGTAGACAAAAAGGAACCCAAGAAACCCTTCTACTCTGTGGAAATGAAGACCAACCCAATCCCTAATGGAAAAAAAGTATGGAGGTTTCTCAAAATGTTAAAAATAGGTCAATCATATGATTTAAAAACCCACTCCTAGGTTCTACCAGAAGAATTAAAACAAACCAAAATTAAATAAAATGAACAAACATGAATTTGAAGGGAGACATGATTTCACTCATTGTATAATAAATGTAAAGAAACAAAGCAAAGGAACAGATTAAACCAAAGCAAACCTTATAAATCTGACTACAGACTGAAATTACCAGAGATTACGTGAGTAGCAAATTACAGAAACAACACATTGGACTCTGGTGAAGAACTGTGGGTGCCCTGGTGGTGGATATATTGTTGCAACATGCATATGGAGAGGTTTGAATCTATACTTCTGAATCATACATATAGCAACATTACCAAATAATACAATTTATAAAAATAAAGAGTATTAAAGGAATTATACAAATTTAAATAAATACAAAAATAAAATTAAAATGTCCAATATCGGACCTCCCTGGTTGCACAAGGTGTTGAGACACAACCTATGAAGCTATCCGCAGTCTCTGCAGTGCACGTTTGATCCCCTAGCCAGCCAGGGAGCAACCCACATGGCACAGCAGACCTCTCCTGACTCACCCGCTGCTCCCCTCAGCAGTTTACTTTGGTCAATCTGCCTTTTCTGTTCCCCATTCTGTCTCTGGTGAATCCTCTCACTCCCCACACCTCTGACCTGTACCCCAGCTCTTGTATGCATAAATAAATAAATCATTAAAAAAATGTCCAATTTCAAAAAGGGACATAGCATCCTGCTACTGTAAAAAAAATATAACATCTGGGACTTCACTCCAGTTATCATACCATATTCCTATATAACATAAATTGTGCTAAGCATATTTTCCACTTTATTAAAAATATGACCTATTAAATAAGGAATTAAAATTATAAATTATGAAAATTTAAAATTGCATAAAATACCAGAAAATATGCTTATAAATGTCAGGTACTATTTTACATTGTTGGGCAAAGGTGAAGGGAAAATGATTCCCATTTTTCAAGGCATCATCAACTGCATCTCTTGTTTTGCTTCTGATCTTTATAAAGTCCTATCTAGTATATGGAGAAAGAATAAACCTTACAGGTGATGGAAAAGGTGATGTTGAGAGCATATTATGCTTCTTCTGAGTCTCTGAGAATCAAGCTTTCCTGATTTTCAAAATTTTATTGTGCATGTTTGACAAACTTTGTTATTAACTGATTGTAGTGTAAATGATTGTCAGGCTTTTCTGCCCTCCAGCCACTAGGATTGATGATGGATCCTTGCAGTCCTGAATGCACGCCAGATGATAGGCACCTGGATTTTGTTACATTGTCATATTCAGTTGTATCTTTTACTTTTGTGGGCCATGGCTGCAGTATTTTATATTTTCCAAGGGAAACTTGAAGAGAGACCTGAGAACCCAGTGAAGAGTGAAGATTCGCCAGAGGCTGGGTGGCCTACAGCCACCTGGCCTGCCGGCACCCCTGCCTGTCATGTACCTGGTTACCACATTACCTGTAAAAGCTCAATAAAAGTCTGAAAAAGTCACCGAGGGCTCCAGGACTCTCCTTTACTCATCTGCTCAGACCATAGAGAACCAGTTCTGTGCCTTCCTGGCAATACACTGATAAAAAAGACGAAAACTTTATGGGTTGCATGGGTGTGTTCACATTGTGATGTGGCACAAATGGCATTGCCATTTTTTTAATCCTGATAGTGACCTGGGAGGAAAAATCCTCTGGGAAGAACAAGTTCATAAATCCATGCTTATTTTCTGTTGAACACCAGCTTGGGTGGACTAACAAGACCTGATGATCTTTGAGGAGTAATAGGAGTGATCTTTGAGGAGTAATAGGAGTCCTGTGGTGTCTTTCTAGAGGTGAGGAATATGGATATGAAATTTAAAGAATTCTTGCTTCTATATATTTATTTTATTTATACAATAAATAAAATTGTGTACTTTCATATATTTGCATGTAAATACTGTGATAATAGAGAATATAGTCTACATATGAAATGCTTTCTTAAATATTTTATTGAATACTAAGGAGGCTTACAGACATGAATGAGTGATTGAAAAACTGAAAATATTTAGATGATTATTTAATGTGAGAAGAGAATGAAGAGCTCCCATTCTTACAAAACAATAGTGCATTCTTTCAAGTTAGACAACTCTCATTGGACAAATTGATCTCCTGCTAACAGATGTGATAACATCGTGTGTCAAATGGAGAAACTTATTTTAAGAAAGAAAGAGCAATATAATTTTGACTCTAATGAGGTCTGCTTGCAAATTGACAACAGGTATATTAATTGTATGTTTTAAAATGGAAACACATATGTAGGTAGTATCTGGTAATATAGAGAATTAAGAATTGGGAAAAATCAGGTGAATTCTATTCCAGGATACAGAAACAGATGTGGGCCTGATTCTGGTATAAAATTATGTCAGTTCAGACCTCCTTCAAGAGTTAAGCACCAAGATGGGGAGAATTATAATGCGCATTGTTGAATTTTGAATAAGAGGCTTATTTTTTGACTTAAAAATAAATTTTTATACCATAATCAATAATTGCTGGAGGACAGAAAATATAGTCAAATAACTTGAAATTCTACCATCGTTAAAAACATCAGTTAAAACTTTGATTTATTTTATAATTATACACACATACATGCATATGCATATATATGCATATACCATTTATGTGACTGCACACATGAAAATCTATATACACATATATTGAAAAAAATATATATATATTCAGGAGTTTGCAATCTTGATTGACTAGGATATTGTAAACAAAGCCCATGTTTTTTACTTAGGAACATAATGAGTTTGAATGCCAGGATAATTACTGTAGAATCACCTTATATCCCAATGACCATTTGGAATTCTGTAACTATAACTCATAACAAAACCAATATTACTTTATATATGTCCAATACCAGATATAAAAGTTACCTCTACTTTCTTACTGTTATAAACACTATTAAAATAAACATTTTGTAAAACAATGTCTACTTGTCTTCTGATTTACATATGTATTTACCCAGTAGATAGAGAACATTTGAGTTTCTAGAATTAATTCATTTCATTTTGTTATAATATAACTTTTTTGACAACATTTGATCAGAAATCAAATTTGTCACGAGAGTGATTGATTTTGACCTTGAAGCCATTTGACATTTCTTAGCTGGTTGTAAACTCAATGAAACATGAAATGCTATTGCAGATATATGGGTTAGTTGACCTAGATGGAGACTATGGGACGAAAGTCTAAGTCCTCGTGCCTGGACCCAGCTCTGTCAGTTGCCTTCCCGGTCCCTGTTTTTTCCAATTGCAAAATGGCCATAGTTTTAATAATTGACCCCATAAGTGTACATGTGGATTGATACCTGGTACACACTCAACACTGAGGGTCTGAGAGGGCAATCTCATTTTAGTAGCTTGTCTCAACTTTGTTTATGTTTAAAATTTAAAAAGGTTATTCATTAATCTTGGTGTGCTGATTTCCTGTAACTATTCTATCAAATTATCACAAATTCAGTGGCTTAAAATGAAAATGTACCGCCTTACAGTTCTTATGGTCAGAAGTCTGAAATTGGTCCTGCTGTTCTAAATAGATGTTTAGAGAATCAATTTCTGAGCATTTTTAAATTTCTAGTGATCACTCACACTCATGGCCTCATGGCCCCCTCCATCTTCAATACTTCATTTGAATCACTGTGACCTTTGTTTCAGATGTTGCTTCTCCACAGCCTACTGCCTCCCTCTCTCCTGTCTCTGTCTTCTAAAGGCTCTTATAATTACGTTGTCACCAATAGGAATTTCCAGGAAAATCTCTTCCTCTCACCATTCCTAACTTAACAACAAATCATCTTTCACCTAGCAAGGATAATATTCATATGTTCTGAAGATTAGCAAAAATCTTAAGGGATCTTTGTGAAGTTAAGGGACATTTTCCACTTACCACAAGTGGTTTTATATAACACGGAATAAAATCTATGATAACTTAATTAGATTTAATATTATACCAAATTAATTATAGCATTTTTAAGACACATTTTTTCTAATAAGACATAGACTACTAAGAAAAATAATGCATAATAAATTTCTGTTCTTTAACACCCACAGTCTAATCTCTTGAGGCATTTAACACCTGAAGCTATAGTTATCTTTCAAACAGCAGTTGATACTAACTGAATGAAAATCTATGACAGCAAGGGCAGATACAGAAGAGAAAGTGGTAAGTCCCCCTTTTTTGCTTAAATTATGATGGCATGTAACTTTGTCCAAAATAGTTTATTGATTTTAAATCACAATGATTTTCTCAAATTCACATATATGAAATCTCAGTGTTTTAATGTAAATTTGTATTGCTGCTTGATATTTGAAGTTCATGATGTGTTTCATCCCTAGAATCAAGATTGTTATGTGTTCACTCCATTTTATAGAGAATTTAATCTGTATTGACGATAAATACAAGTAAAAGTGATTTTTTTAATTCCCCTTGAACACATTTTATAGAACATGCATAGATGTATTTTAAAGCAATTTTATGAGAAGTATATCATCATATAAATTTAAAAGCAAATGGAGTAAAACTGATTAGTGTTTCTATATTTTGTATTGTTTACTATTAATTCATTTAAAATTCTAACTATGTTTACTGTTGCCAGACATTCTTTCATACATTCCTTTATAAATGAAATAAATATCCTTGCCCTTATTGAGTTAAACATTTTTTTTTATTTTCTGTTTTTTTTTAATTTTACTTTTGCATAGGAGAACTGGTGGTTTGGTCAGAGGTACAGGGGATGAGAATATTCACAAGTGGGGAGCATAATAGGTGAGTTTACTGAAATACACTGCTAAGGGGAGCAGTGAGTGAGACAGAAGAGGTCTGCTGCACTATATGTGGGTTAGCTCCCTGGCCGAGGGTCGAACTCAGGCCATAAATGTGATAGTGCTGAGACTTAACCCCTAGGACACCAGAGAGGCCCCAATAACAGAACTTAGTATATCAATTTCATAGCCTGCAACTTTACTATATTCATTTATACTTTCTAACAGTATTTTGATGGAGTCTCTAGGGCTTCTATACATTTCTACATGTAGAAACTGTTTTACTTCTTTCTTTTATTTCTTTTTCTTGCCTAATAACTCTTTTAAGGGCTTCCAATATAATGTTTAATAATAGTGATGAGAATGGGCATCCTTGTTCTGGCCCTGATCATGTGGAAAAACCTTCATTTTTTTCACACTGAGAATGAGAGTAGTTATGGGCTTGGGCTTTGAGTTAAACATTTTAACAGCAAAGGTGAAAAAGAAAATATAATGAACATTTGTCAAATATTGTTAAGAAATATAAAAAAATAAAGCCATTAAGTACTACCATAGCAGTTTCCTCTGAGAAGGTAGATTGTGAGCAAGTCTTGAAGGACATAAGGCAGTGACCAGTCACAGATGTGTGGAGCCCAGGTCTGGGTTGGCAGAGGCAAAGTGCCTTGGCAGGAGGCTTACTCAGTGTGAGTATGCAGGATCTGCAGGTATTCCTGGTCAGCTGCAGCATCAGAGCAAACATATTGGACCAGGCAGCAGATACCTTCAGAGGATAAAAGCATTACAGTGTGAGGAGTGGTATATGGCATATGTGGTAAGTGGCATATGAAGCGCAATAGCAGTGTTATGAGCAGAGAGTGACCTCACACAATGTAGGTTTTTCAAGATCACATTTACTTCTGCTGGGACCAGACTAAATATATACAAGAAAGAGAACTGGGAGATGCTGAAAAAGCTACAAGAATAAACTAGGTGAAATCAGACAAACATGGAATTCATGAAAAAAAATGAAGATTTCTTAAACTTTTGTGATATTAAATATATTGCATTATATTATATTGTATTCATTATATTATATTATATTTTATATTGTTCTTTGTTCCTAGTCTTGCCACAGAGCTTCTATAGCCTTGGAATTTTGTAAATAATTGTAACTATGCAGTGGTTTTGTTATTCATAGTAAACTCCTCCAAGGATAACTGAGTTTAGGAAAAGCCTTTATGTATGGGTGCCTTGGGTTGCAGGGAACTAATCATAAAATTATAAGTTTGGATTTCATAACTCCCACAGTTCTAAGGAGAGGAGGCATGTGATTTAATTAATGATTAATTAATTAATGGCATGTGATTTAATTAATGATTCCCAAATCATGAAACCTCCATAAAAATCCAAAAGGATTTGGTTCAGAGTGTTTCTGGTTTAGTTAATACTGAACTTATATGGAAGGTTGTCATCCAGAGAGGGCAAGGAAGTCCCAGACTCCTATATACCTTGTGCTATGCACCCCATGCACTTCTTTTTTTTTTTTTAATATTAAATTTTATTTTTATATTCCCCCATACAATTGCAAACGCCCCATTCTGACCCCAATCCTTCCCTCCCGCCCCCCACCCCCCAAAAAGTGTCTCTGGTTCATAGTTTTTTGTTGATTTTGATTTTCACTTTCTTATATTCATTTTCCTGGTCCCTTATTTAAGTTTTCTAGATTCCTGCTATGAGTGAGACCATCCGGTATTTTTCTTTTTCTTTTTGGCTTATTTCGCTGAGCATGATCCCTTCCAGCGCCATCCATGTTGCTGCAAATTGCATGTGTTTATCTTTTTTGAATGCTGAGTAATATTCCATGGTATATATGTACCACATCTTCTTGATCCAGTCATCTATTTTTGGGCATTTGGGTTGTTTCCAAAGCTTAGCTATTGTAAACAGTGCTGCTATAAACATAGGGGTGCAGGTGCTCTTTGGAATTGATGTTTCTGTGTCCTTTGGGTAAATACCTAGGAGTGGAATTGCTGGATCATATGGAAGCTCTATGTTTAGTAGGTCCAGAAATCTCCACACAGCTCTCCATAGTGGTTGGACCAGTTTGCACTCCCACCAACAATGCAGAAGAGTTCCTTTTTCTCCACATCCTCGCCAACATTTGTTGTTGCTAGTTTTTTTAATATGTGCCATTCTCACTGGTGTGAGATGGTATCTCATGGTAGTTTTGATTTGCATTTCCCTGATTACAAGTGATGTTGAACATTTTTTCATATGTCTGTTGGCCATTTGCATTTCCTCTTCAGAGAAGTTTCTTTTTAGCTCTTCTGCCCATTTTTTGACTGGATTATTTTCTTTGTTGTTGCTGAGTCTCATCAGCTCTTTGCAGATTTTTGTGATCAGTCCTTTATCATTAGTGTTGGGTGCAAAAATGTTCTCCCAGTTGGTGGGGTTTCTCTTTGTTTTTGTTATTGTCTCTTTTGCTGTGCAGAAGCTCTTTAATTTGATGTAGTCCCAGCTGTTTATCTTTGTCTTCACTATCACTGCTTTGGGTGATGTGTCTGTAAAGATGTCTTTGATGTGCAAATCCTGTAGTGTTTCGCCTATATTTCCTTCTATGTATTTTATGGTTTCAGGTCTTATGTCTAGTTCTTTAATCCATTTTGAGTTGATTTTTGTGTATGGTGTGAGGTAGTGGTCAAGCTTCATTCTTTTGCATGTAGCGACCCAGTTTTCCCAGCACCATTTATTGAACAAACTTTCTTTGCTCCAATGCATAGTCTTTGCTCCTTTGTCAAGATTAGTTGACCATAAATCTGTGGGTTTATTTCTGGATTTTCTATTCGATTCCATTGGTCTGTATGTCTGTTCTTGTTCCAATACCATGCAGTTTTGATGATTATGGCTTTGTAGTAGAGTTTGAAGTCTGGGAGTGTGATGCCTCCATTTCCTTCTTTTTTTTTCAGTAAAGCTTTGGCTATTCGGGGTTTTTGGTGATTCCATATGAATTTCATCAATAATTGTTCTATTTCTTTGAAGAATGCCATTGAGATTTTGATTGGAATAGCATTGAATCTGTATATTGCTTTTGGTAGGATGGCCATTTTAATAATGTTTATTCTTCCAATCCATGAGCAGGGGATGTCTTTCCATTTCTTTGTGTCTTCTTCTATTTCTTTTAACAGTGTTTTATAGTTTTCTTTGTATAGGTCCTTTACCTCTTTTGTTAGATTTATTCCCAAATATTTGATTTTTTTTGTTTCGATAATAAAAGGGGTGGTTTTTTTGATTTCTTCTTCTTCAGATTTATTGTTTGTGTATAGGAAGGCTACTGACTTTTGCGTGTTGATTTTGTATCCTGCCACTTTACTGAATTGATTGATGAGTTGAATTAGTTTTTCTGTGGAGATTTTGGGGTTCTCTATGTATATTATTATATCATCTGCAAATAGTGATAGTTTGACTTCTTCTTTTCCTATTTGGATTCCTTGGATGTCTTTCTCTTGGCTTATTGCTCTGGCTAGGACTTCCAGTATTATATTGAAAAGCAGTGGTGAGAGTGGACATCCTTGTCTTGTTCCAGATCTTAATGGAATTGCTTTCAGCTTTTCACCATTGAGAATGATACTGGCTGTTGGCTTGTCATAGATGGCCTTTATGATGTTGAGGTATGTTCCTTGTATCCCAAGAATTTCAAGGGCTTTTATCATGAATGGGTGTTGCACTTTGTCGAAAGCTTTCTCAGCATCTATTGATATTATCATATGGTTTTTATATTTCTTTTTGTTGATGTGTTGGATAACGTTGATTGATTTTCGGATGTTAAACCATCCTTGGGCCCTGGAATGAATCCAACTTGGTCGTGGTGAATTATCTTATGGATACATTGTTGGATTCTGATAGCTAAAATTTTATTGAGGATTTTTGCATCAGTGTTCATTAGGGAGATTGGCCTATAGTTTTCCTTTTTTGTGTTGTCCTTATACGGTTTTGGTATTAGTGTAATATTGGCTTCATAGAACGTGTTTGGTATTGTCCCTTCCTTCTCAATTTTTTGGAAGAGTTTGTGAAGGATAGGCACTAATTCGTCTCTGAATGTTTGGTAGAATTCATTTGTAAATCCATCAGGTCCTGGGCTTTTGTTTTTGGGGAGGTTTTTGATTACCATTTCAATTTCGCTGCTTGTAATTGGTCTGTTTAGGTGTTCTATTTCTTCTTTATCTAGCTTTGGGTGATTGTAGAGTTGTAGGAATTTGTCCATCTCCTCTAGATTGTTGAACTTGTTTCCATATAACTGTTCATAGTAGTTACTGATTATTCTTTTGATTTCTGCTGTGTCCGTTGTGATTTCTCCTCTTTCATTTATGATCCTGTGTATTTGTGCTTTCTCCCTTTTTTCCTTTGTGAGCCTGGCTAGGGGTTTGTCTATTTTATTGATTTTTTCAAAGAACCAGCTCTTGGTTTCATTGATCTTTTGGATTGTTTTTTTAGTTTCAATTTCATTTATTTCTGCTTTGGTTTTTATTATTTCTTTTCTTCTACTGGTTTTGGGGTTTTTTTGTTGTTCTTTTTCTAGATCTTTGAGCTTCGAGATTAGGTTGTTTCTTTGAGTTCTTTCTTGTTTTTTGATGTGAGCTTCTATTGCTATATATTTTCCTCTTATTACTGCTTTTGCTGCATCCCATACATTTAGGATATTGGTGTCCTCCTTGTCATTCAATTCAAAGAATTTTTTAATTTCTTCTTTGATCTCCTCGTTAGTCCAGTGGTCTTCCAGTAGTGTGGCTTTTAATCTCCATGAAGTAGGATAGTTCCTTGCCTTCTTTTTATGATTTATTTCTAGTTTGATGCCTTCGTGGTCAGAAAAGATGGTTGGTATGATTTCAATCTTGGTGTATCTGTTGATTTTGTCTTGTGCCCCAGTATGTGATCGATCCTGGAGAATGATCCATGTGCGCTTGAGAAAAATGTGTACTCCGTTTTTTTGGGGTTTAGTGTTCTATAGATGTCTGTTAAGCCCAAATGCTCTAGGTCCTTATTTAGAGCTTTAGTTTCTTTACTTATTTTTTGTCTTGTTGATCTATCCATTGTTGATAGTGGTGTGTTGAAGTCTCCCACTACGTATGTGTTTTCTCTGATGTCTGTTTTCAGAGAGGACAACAGTTGTCTGATATATTTTGGTGCTCTTTCGTTTGGTGAGTATATGTTAATGAGTGTTATTTCTTCTTGAAATATTGTCCCCTTAATCATAATGTAGTGACCATTGGGGTCTCTTTTTATTTTTTTGAGTTTGAAATCTGTTTTATCTGATATAAGTATAGCTGTTCCTGCTTTCTTTTTTGGCCCATTTGCTTGTAGGACTGTTTTCCATCCTTTGACTTTGAGCCTATTTTTATCTTTTGTAGCTAAATGTGTTTCCTGGAGACAGCAAAAGGTTGGGTTTTGTTTCTTAATCCAGGCTGCAACTCTGTGTCTTTTTATTGAAGAGTTTAGTCCATTTACATTTAGAGTTAATATTGATATGTTAGCATCTGTATTTGCCATTATGTTTGTCTTTCCTTTGATTTTATTTATTCTTTTAATAACTTTTTTTTTTTTGGTCTTCTTTCGTTGTTATTTGTCCCTCTGAGGTTCTGGCTTTAGGATTCCTTGTAGTATTTTTTGGAGTGGGGGTTTATTCGTAATGAAATTCCGGAGTTTCTCTTTGTCTGGGAAGGTCCATATTCTTTCTTCATGGAGGAAAGAGAGCTTTGCGGGATAGAGTATTCTTGGTTGGCATCTGTTTTCTTGGAGTCTGTTGACTATGTCCCTCCACTCTCTCCTTGCCCGTAGTGTTTCTTCAGAGAAGTCTGATGTCAGCCTGATTGGTTTTCCTTTGAATGTTATCTGTTTCTTCCCTCTTGTCAGCTTCATTATTTTTTCCTTGTCCTGGATTCTTGGGAGCTTTACTATTATGTGTCTTGCTGTGTTTTTCCTTTCGTCGTGGAAGTTTGGTGTTCTTCTTGCTTCTTGTATATCAATTTTCAGCTCCTTCTTCGCATTTGGGAAGTTCTCTTCAATTATCTCCTGGAATATTTTCTCTGTTCCTACATCTCTCTCCTCTCCTTCTGGAATTCCTATAACTCTTATATTTCCTTTCCTCATGGAGTCAGATAGTTCCCGAAGTCTTTCTTCATTCTTTTTCCTTCATACTTCTCTTTCCTTTTCTGTTTTGGTTCTTTTTATTTCTGTGTCTTCAAGAGAACTTATTCGTTCTTCCATTTCATCTATTTTTCTTTCCTTGCTTTTCCCAGAGTTCTTTAGTTCCTCCATTAATTCTTTGATCCCCTGCATTTCTTTTACTTCCCTCTTAGGGACTCAATTTCATTCTTCTGACCTTTGTTTTCCCTCTTTAGGGACTCAATTTCCTTCTTCTGATCTATCACTTTTTTAATCATGGCAATTTTAAATTCTCTTTCTGGAAGGCTCAGAAGTTCTTCCAAGTTGCTGTCGTTGCAATCTGGGGAGTGGTTTTCTTTTTGTGGTGTGCTTCTTTCCTGAGGAGTTGTTAGGTTGCGTGTGGTTCTTCTACTCCCTACTGTCTGTTTTCTAATTTGTCGTATGCGTTGGGACACTGTGTTGCTCGGACTGACTGACATCTTGGGTGAACTTCTCCGCTCCCCTCTGGCTCTTCCAGGAGCCATCTCTGTCTTCTGGGGAAACTTTCTGCTGGTTTTAGGCAGTTTTTACTGAAGAAATGTCCCTGTTCTCAAATAGCGAAGCGGGATGCAGTCCCTGCGCCTCAGGTTTCAGGCACACTCTTCTGCGCACCCGGTCTGCCCCGGACGTGGGTGCCTGCTCCCTCTGTGGGCTCAGACTGCTGGTCGGAAGGGGCCTGGAGTGGAATAACTTCCCGGCTGGCCACTGGGTCCTCCAGAAGACTTCTGCCCTTTTCAAGCAGTCTTAAGAAATTTCCTGTTCTATGGGGTGTTAGTGACTATTTTTTCCTGGTCGCTAGGTGGCGCCAGAGATCTCTCCTATTGTCCTTGGGGGGCTGTTTTTCGCCTCCACCCACCCCGTGGGACAGGGAACAGAGCGGGAATGGTAGGGTACACCTCAACAGCTTTGGGGTGCTGTGCCTGCCTTGAGCCCCACCGTCGTGGAGAACCCACGCCCCGAATTTTCGTGCCCTGGGTCTCAGTTCAAAGCCCTCAGTTTCAGGACGCGGGCTGTAGCCCAGTTCAGTGGCGCGGGAATGGCGCCTTTTGCACCCCGCTCCCGTGCCTGGGCGCCTGGTTCCTGCTCACTCAGGGAGGGACTTTCACCCCCGTGAGGGCCTCCGCGCGTCTCCCCACAAGCCTAGGTCGCAGGCGCGGGGAACCTGAAGCGCGCCGCTCTCCGCGCAAGCTTACCGGCAGCCCGGGCTGTGTGCGCGTCTCCCGGGGTCTTTGTTCTTCTCTAATGGCGCCCGGAGCCGTTTGCTCACCGCTGCGGCGGATCCTGCAGGGTTCGCCTCAGCTCCCGTTCACGGGGTGTGGTGGCTGCAATAGTTCCTTTCCACTCACAGTCCCGCTTGCTGCGTCGTTTGTTCTTGTGGGCCGTTTTGGTTTGTTGTTTCCCTCCTCTCTGCCGGTGGGAGAGTGCCGCCTCTGTGGGCAGGGGAGGGGAGCAGGGTTCTGCGCTTCCCTCCCTTCTAGTCCTCTTTTATGGCCACTTTCTTCTTCAGGCAGTTTGCTGGAGTCGTCCGTTTATCTTCCGTGTCCCAGTTCTCACTGGGACCTGCCGCTTTTCCTCCCTATTAACTTTTTTTAATGGGAGATCTTACTCGCAGCGTCTCCTCGCCGCCATGTTGCTCCGCCCCCTCCCCCATGCACTTCTTCCAGGCAGTTTTCCCTGAGTTGTATCCTTTTTCAGTACATTGTCAATCTAGTAAGTGTTTTTTTTTTTTTTTTTTTTTTTTTTCCTGAGCACTATGAAACACTGTAGAAATTTAATTGAACCAAGGGAGGCAGTCATGGGAAATAATGATTTATAATCAGTGGTTAAGAAGTATAAGTAATGACTATACTTGCAAGTGGCATCCGAAAGAGGTGCCTGTCTTATAGAACTGAGTCCATAATTTAGGGAATATGAAGATTTCCAGGTAGATATAATGCAAATTTAATTAAAGTATAGGATGCCCATATGGTATCTGTAGAGTTGAAGTACTGCTTTATGTATAGGAGAAACTCCTACACATTTGGTGATCAACAAAGTCAAAATTAAAGTATTGAGAGCAGAGAAAACATACAAAGATATTTTTTTTTCTAGATCTATAGTTGCTGATGTATGACATGCCTCAATCTTTTTGTTTTTTTTCCTATCATTTTAGCATGGAAATAGTCATCCTGACCTCTGAGGTGTCATCTACATTGTGAGATTCCCACATATTAAAGTTCCCGTCCTTTTACTTTTTGGTTCTGTGGTGTCCTGCTCTCCAGTTCCTGTCATAGGCAATGCCAATGAAAAATAAGACTTTATCTTCTGACTTTATCCTCCTGGGCCTTCTGGTGAACAATCAGGCCACAGGGATTGTCTTCACAGTTATCCTTGCTATTTTTGTAGTGGCTGTAACTGCAAATGTGGTCATGATAGTCTTGATCCACGTGGATTCCCGCCTCCACACACCCATGTACTTTCTGCTCAGTCAGCTGTCTATCATGGACACTATTTTCATTTGTACCACTGTCCCAAAGCTGCTGGCTGACATGTTTTCTAAAGAGAAGACCATTTCTTTTGTGGCCTGTGGAATCCAGATCTTCCTCTACTTGATCATGATGGGCTCAGAACTCTTGCTCTTGGGCCTGATGGCCTATGACCGCTACGTGGCTGTGTGTAACCCTCTTAGGTATGCAGTTCTGATGAACCGAAAGATGTGTGTTCTGCTGGCTGCTGGTGCCTGGGTTGTTGGGTTCATAGATGGTTTTCTTCTCACTCCCATCACCATGAATTTCCCCTTCTGTGGCTCCCGCAGTATCAACCATTTCTTCTGTGAGATTCCTGCTGTTCTCAGATTGGCCTGTTCTGACACATCCTTGTATGAAACGCTGATGTATATCTGCTGTGTACTCATGCTGCTTATCCCTATCTCTATCATCTCAACCTCCTACACCCTCATCTTGTTAACAGTCCACCACATGCGCTCGGCTGAAGGCCGCAAAAAGGCATTTACCACTTGTTCTTCCCACTTAACTGTAGTTAGCATTTTCTTCGGGGCTTCCTTCTATAATTATGTGCTGCCCCAGTCATTCCACACTGCAGAGAAGGACAAGATAGTATCTGCCTTCTATACCATTGTCACACCCATGCTCAATCCTCTCATTTACAGTCTCAGAAACAAGGATGTCTTGGGTGCATTTAAAAAGTTATTTGCAAGATGCTCATCTGCTCAGAAAGTAGCAACTAGTGATGCTTAGACATTCAATAGTCTGAGAATGGGTTTTCTTCTGTGTTTACTGTTTTACAAGAAACTATTTTTCAGCTATTGAAGATTACATACAATTCAAAATTAAGAGGATTTGCTTTTGTGGTTTCTTGTTCCTAGGGAGAGGAAACCAAATACGTTTTATTATTTTTATGGTAACTTTCAGACAAACTATCAAAAATAATATATTACTAAGTAGGCTAAACTATTAATTAAATTCCCTGTTTTTGTTTCAGTTTTTATTTTTTTGTTTTTAATCTCTTGGTGGCAGAATAGCTGATATTAGATTTTATAGCAACATTTACCAAGTCCCCATCACACTTTTACTAGAACAATAAAACACACAACCACCTTCTGAAGCTACCAAATTTGGGTGCCAAATGTCCTGTCATGATTTTTGTGTATATGAATGAAAATAACACTAATTGAAAAATGACAAAGGAATCACACAATTTAAATCATGTATTTTATTGAATTTATATCAATGAACTAGGAACACTATAATCCTCCTCATATCACTTGAGTAAATAGTCGCTTACCTTAACTAAAGTGGCCACAAGTTATGCATTTTCAACCACACTTACTCAAAGGTAGTAGACTCTAGGATTTAACATCAGCAAGCTCTATTGTGCCTCTTTCCATGTTATTTTAACAGAACCATTTTAAGCAGGGTAATGTTTATGGGAAGAAAAGTTACATTGTTTCAATCTGTGATTCAAGAATATAACATGGACAGATTTGTAGTTTGCTTTAGTTTTTTTTTTTGTTTTGTTTTGTTTTTTTTTTTTTTTTTTTTTTTTTAGTGAGATGGAAATTTCCTAGAAAATTATCTATAGAGGTATAACTTGATGAGATGTACATATCTAAAAGTATTAATTTATCAATATGTGCACAGTAGAATGAGGGAACTATGTGCTGGATGCAGAAAGATAATTTAGGAGACACCAAATTAGAGAAAAAGGTAAATTGAGTAGGGTAATTGCAAAACAGGACTTAGCACATAGAAATGATGTCTATTGGAAAAGAATGAACAAAGAAAGATAATTTAATAATCTGGGCTTAAGCAAAAGGAAAATGGGATTTTTATTGCTGAGATTTTGAAAATCTCAAGAGTAGCAGGATGAATCCAGTATCCAGTTGTCAAACAAATTTGAAATTCCTATTAGATATCTGAAGCCTGTTAGATATTAGCTTAGGGTTCTAAATGAACGCTGAAATTTGTTACTGTTTATAGTAGAATGGTTATTTAGAGACATTCTAAATAGTTATTTAGAATGGTTATTTAGAGTATTAGTTGGCATTACACTTAGGTAAGAAAGAAGTTTAAGACAGAAACTGAGAAAACTGAGTTCAGCTGGGAAGCAAGTGGACAAGAGATGATTTATGGGTTAAAGTGCAACGTCTCAGACACAGGTAAAAAATCTATTCAGGACCTCTCCCTGGTGGCCCAGACAGCTGAGCATAGCGCTATGAAGCTGTCTGCAGCCTCTGCAGCATGGGTTTGATCCAGGCTGGCCAGAGAGATACCCATATGGCACGGCAGACCTCTCCTTTCTTGCCCGCTGCTCCCCTCAGCAGTGTGTTTCGGTCAGTCTGCCTGCTCCGTTCCCTGCTCTGTCTCTGGTGAATCCTCTCACTCTCCCGCACATCCGGCCTGTACACAGGTTCTTGCATGCATGAATAAATAATTCTTAAAAAAAAAATTCTGGTTAAAGATGTATAATGTAATCAGTTGCTACAGGTACACTTTCTGCTTTGATTACAATGAAAGTTAGAGTTTACCATTGTATTTGACAACATGGTGATCACTTAATTTCAAAGGAGTTGTAGGCTGAGAGGATTAAGGGCAAAATGGTGAGATAGTAAGTGGACAATTGAATAGAGTATAAATATAGTTTATTTTTATCTGTCTATCTACTAATTATCCATCCATCTAGCTTAAAAAATAAATGGAACAACTAGAATGCATGTGATATCTATTTGTTTTGTCATTGTGAGAAATTATATGTAGTTTAAGAAAATTATTCTATTCAAAGATTAAATTGATAATGTATTAAAAGTGTCAGCAACTTCTTCAAAAGGATGACCTTTGAAAGTGTCAAAGAACAGTTTAAAGGTGGAGAAGGTGATCTTTTTTATGAGCATGGCCATTCCACTGATGTTGTAAGAAGTAAGGCAGCTATGTGATACAAATAAATTCTCTTCTGATAACTTCTATTTCTCCATGCAATTAGAATAAAAGGGGGTTGTTTGAAAAATTGGAGATGTGAATAGAAGCATATTGGAGAGCAGACAAGAAATTTAACAAGATGTATATATTAGCATTATAGAGTACTCTTAGCAACCCTATGCGGATAATTTATGATTTTAACAGAGCATACTTGTCAAATCATCCAATTAATTCACTGTTATTATTTCTAGCAAATAGTAAGTACTCAAAGTGTTATGGATAAATAATTAACATAACAATGATAAGAATAATTGCAACAGCAGCTGCTATCAATATTTCTGCAGATTTATGTGACTAAAAATATGGTATTAATGTATACTTTTCCAATACCTAGAATTTACAGCAAATAA
This sequence comes from Talpa occidentalis, assembly GCF_014898055.3. NCBI lineage: Eukaryota > Metazoa > Chordata > Mammalia > Eulipotyphla > Talpidae > Talpa > Talpa occidentalis. The sequence goes on from NW_023601322.1 coordinate 56,666,940, forward strand.
CAGCTATTAATAGTTTTTGTTTCAATGAAGTGGTCCTTTTTGCAATTAAAGGCTGTCTAACCATCTTCTTAAGGCAAGATTATCATATAACATGGCGTGATTTTTATCATAAGGTATACTACAACCCTTTTAAAATAACAAAAACAGGGCCTTCCCGGTGGCGCAGCAGTTGAGCGCTGGGTTGCGAAGCTGCCCGTGGCCTCTGCAGCGCCGGTTCGATCCCCGGCTGCTCCCCGGCCACTGGAGGAGGGTCCCACATGGCGCGCAGACCTCTCCTGCCGCCCGCTGCTCCCCTCAGCAGTGTACTTCGGTCCTTCTGCCTGCTCTGTTCCCTGCTCTGGCTCTGGTGAATTCTCTCACCCTCCCGTGCTTCTGACTGTACCCAGTGCATGTATAAACAAACCATCAAACAAACAAACAAATAAATAAATAAAACATGTCTCTATAAAAATAAATAAATAAATAAAATAAAAAAATTAAAATAACAAAAACAAAAAACAAAACAAAACAAAAACAGCCCAAGGTTATCAAAAATAATTTCCCTTACAGGGCCTCCCCAGTAGCGCGGTGGTTGAACGCTGGGTTGCGAAGCTGCCCACAGCCTCTGCAGCACCGTTTCGATCCCTAGCCACCGGGCGAGGGTCCCATATAGCACGCAGACCTCTCCTGCCATGCCCGCTGCTCCCCTCAGCAGTGTATTCTGTCAGTCTGCCTGTTCTGTTCCCCACTCTGGCTCTGGTGAATTCTCTCACCCTCCCACGCTTCTAACTGTACCCAGTGCTTGTATAAATAAATAAATAAATAAATAAATAAATAAATAAATAAACGAATAAATAAATCTTTAAAAAAATAATAATAATTTCCCTTAAAATATCAAATCTTTAACCTGTTGCTTGTGATGAAATTTCTGGCTAAAAGTTGGATTCATACCTAGTTTGAAATAACTCTATACCAATCCCTAGATTGAGTTCAGTGAACATCCTTTATATTCTGATAGATTTTAATAAAATATTGAAATTTCTATCTTGGTGTCTGCCCAATAAGTGATTAATTTACTGCCTAATTTAATTGTGGTTTATGTTCTTTGCCTTATTTACACATAAATATTTTTGACAACTTTAATCTTCATCTACTAATATCAGATGAAAATCAGACTGACCATAGGAATGTAGTATTATAGTCAAATGCAGCATTTTTCTGCATTAAAAGAAAGATTCTGGTACCTCCCTGGTGGTGCAAGGGGTTAAGCACAGGACTATGAAGCTATCCACAGTCTCTGCAGCACAAGTTGGATCCCTGGCTGGCCAGAGAGCTATCCACATGGCTCTGTAGATCTTTCCTGTCCACTGCTCTCCTCAGCAGTGTATTTCCGTCAGTCCGCCTCTTCTGTTCCCACTCTGTCTCTGGTGAATCCTCTCACTTCCTGCACCTCTGGCCTATATAACAGTTCCTGTATGCATAAATAAATAAATCTTTAAAAAAAATTCTGAACTGTGTGTCTTTGAGCATGGTAGTTAGTTCTCTGCCTCACAGTTTCTGTTTTGTTAAAACAATCAAAAATCAAGAAAGGAGAAAGACTTCTTAAAATAGATTTTCTGAGCCTGTGATTAGCCCTCCCTGGTGGCCTAGAGGTTAAGCCTAAGTGCTATCAAAGCTACAGCCTGAGTTTGATCCCCAACCAGGGAGCTAACCTACATATGGCTCAGCAGACCTCTCCTGTTTTGCTTGTTGCTCGCCTTAGCAGCTTATTTCAGTAAATTCACCTGTTCTATGCTCCTAACTTTGGTCTTCACCCCAGTTCTTTTCTTCTACACACAAAATTAATAAAGTAGAGCCTCCGGGCCTCCCTGGTGGCGCAGCAGTTGAGCCCTGGGTTGCGAAGCTGCCTGCAGCCTCTGCAGCGCCGGTTCCATCCCCGGCCACCAAGCGAGGGTCCCACAAGATGCTCAGACCTCTCCTGCCACCCGCTGCTCCCCTCAGCAGTGTACTTCATCCATCTACCTATTCTGCTGCCCGCTCTGGCTCTGGTGAATTCTCTCACCCGCCCGCACTTCTGACTGTACCCAGTGCTTGTATAAATAAATAAATAAATCTTTAAAAGTAAATAAATAAAGTTGGGCCTCCTTGTTGGCACAAGGGGTTAAAATGCAACTTATGAAGCTATCTGCAGCCACTGCAGCATGAATTTTATCCCTGGACAGGGAGGTACCCTGGCTCAGCGGACCTCTCCTGACTCATCAGCTGCTCCTCTCAGCAGTGAATTTCAGTCAATCTGCCTGTTTTGTTCCCCATTCTGTCTTTGGTGAATCCTCTCACCCCCCCCCACCTCTGGCCTGTACCCTGGTTCTTGTATGCATAAATAAATAAATCTTTAAAAAATAATAATAAAGTGAAAAAAAGGAACAGAGATAGTTCTGTCTTTAGTATTTGATCACATAACATTCTTCTACGCATTGCAAGGCACAGATTTCACCAAGTATCAATTAAGTAGAGTATACATCTGGTACTGTATGCATAACCATTTGTGATTGCGTGGAGACTTTTATATTCCTCTCCTTTATATTATGGCTTGCTAATATAACTCCACAAACAGGATAAGATCTGAGTATTTTTTTTTATTTAAATGGTGAAAATTTGCAACTCTATCTAGAACTTCAGTAGGAGAAAAGGCCAACATTTAATAGTATATGTAAGGAGAAATTACATGACTACAAATTCTATACAACAATGTACTAGACCAGTATATTTATCTTATGTTCAGAGATAAGGCACATCAAGAAGAAATAGATGAAGACTTCACATAATGGACAAGAAGGGGGGTCAACCCATGAGCAATTCTGACAAAAGGGGCAGCTATGGGGTTGGCCTGCAAAATATTCACTGGTGCTGGCAAGTTTCTGTGTTAGAGTAACTTCTAAAGTCTTCATAAAGAATGAGGATATTACTTCTAGGGGAAAAAAATTACATTACTTGGAAATTTTCTGCAGTATAGCCTTGTATATAACCCAGGAAAATGCAGTGTTCTGCCTATTTTTAACACACAGGACAACATTTTCACCTATTGCTTATACTTGGCTAAGACACAGTCTGCAGTCTTTGAGTCTCCATAGGGACCTTCCAGGGCCCCAGTAACTTACCAGAAGAGGCAGAGTGATATTTTCCTACATATGGATGCCATACCTTCTCCAGACATTTCCAGTGTTAGTCCTCCTGGTACTTTATCACAGAAAGGATGATAGTTCAAGTTCATGTGGACACTGACACAGCAACAATTAGATTTAAAAGTTAGCATGGTCAGGGCTGAGTACACTGGCTTTGTGGAAATTTAGTGTGAACCTGATTTGTTGAAAAACAGAGTTTTAATAAGGATAAAATATACATTGAAAATTGTTTCATGTTGAAACCTAGAAAGAAGAAAAACAAAGACCTATTGCATTCCAGATAATTTTTTTTTTTCGCCAAGCAATTCTATAATACTTTAATATACTGAAATCATTTAGAAAATAATCTCCAATGACCACAGTGGAATTAACAATCACAAAGTTCCCATCTAATTAGAAATTAGGAAACACATCTTTATATATCCAATAGAACAAAGAAGCAAATATAACATGAATGATAAAATATTTTTCACAAAAATGAAAAACTACATAAAAATCTGGTAAAAGTATCTATTTTCAGAAAAATTTTAAAAAAGACCATCAAATTAAAATCTAAAAAAGAAGAAATAAAACTGACAAAATATAAACCACACGCTAGAGGTTCAACAAAACCACAATTATTAAATCTTAGAAATATGAATAAATAATAAGAGAAAATACAAATTACCAATATCAGATATTAAAAAAAAAAGTCATTGGAGATACAGAACTAACTTTTTAATATAATGGGAAAATTTTACTTAGTGGAAAGGAACATGCCCTCTTTTTATTTTTTTTTTCATTTCTCTGGAAATATTGGATTTATCCTTGCAAATGTCTCAAGAAACTTTTTGCCCTATATGATTTTATGATATATCTATAATCTAGAGTATTTTTCAAAGTCATTTCCAGTGAATTTCTCTGTATAAAAAATATTATAGTAAATAATTTCTGAAAATGGCAACAAAGTTTAAAATACACCATCATTAAAGATTTATTGTAATGCAATTAACAAGGAAATTTGTTCAATTGTGTGCCATGTAACATTTTAGAATAACCAGAACTGACCAATAATATTATTTCCTCCATGGGACAGGAAAAAAGACAACTCAAAGCCCAAGTAAAGAGAGAGAAAAAGAGGGAGAGACCTAGAGAGGCTTACACTTCAGGGAGCGCAACCTCATTCCAAGGGCAGTCTTACATTCATTGAGAATCAAGTTCAGGGAAGGTGGGCAAGTGAGTGGAGGAATGTACATGGTGGGGATGTGTTTTGGGAGGGAGCATAATAAGGTCTGTATGTGGTGGAATGTGTATTGGGGATGCATGACAAAAACTAGGAGGGAGTAAATAGGGGCTGTTGCCTTAAGGGCTCCATGGTTCCTGCTGATCAAAATATCCTATCTCTAGTTCCTGTTTATACTTAACTTTCTGTCAAGGTGGTCTAGCTGATTATGCTAATCTGGCCATAATGTCTGCCTGCTGTTTTCAGCAGATAATGGTTTTCCAGTATGTTACTCATACCAAGAATTTTATTCTGGTGAGAGGCCCCCTGCCTGACTCTACCTTTTAGCAGGAATTCTGGGCACCAAGAAAATATCCTCAAGAATATCCCCAAGAATAAGTGGCACTGGAAAATACACAGTTGTATCAGAAAACATCAGTCTTTTTCTTTTATTTTTTTAAATTTTTTTAAAGATTTATTTATTTATTTATACAAGCACTGGGTACAGTCAGAAATGCGGGAGGGTGAGAGAATTCACCAGAGCCAGAGAGGGGAGCAGAGCAGGCAAAAGGACCAAAGTGCACTGCTGAGGGGAGCAGCGGGCAGCAGGAGAGGTCTGCACACCATGTGGGACCCTCCTCTGATGGCCGGGGAGCAGCCGGGGATCAAACTGGTGCTGCAGAGGCTGCGGGCAGCTTCGCAACCCAGTGTTCAACCGCTGCACCACCAGGGAGGACCTAAATTAATAAATCTTTAAAAAAAAAAAAAAAGACTGGGCCTCCCCGGTGGCTTGTATGAATAAATAAATAAATAGATAAATAAGTAAATAAATCTTTAAAAAAAATTATTTATTTATGCGTACTAGAACTGGGGTACAGGCCAGAGGTACAGGGGGTGAGAGGATTCACCAGAGACACAGTGGGGAAGAAATCACGCCGAATGACTGAAATGCACCCGAGGGGAGCAATAGGTGAGTCAGGAGAGGTCTGCTGCACCATGTGGGTAGCTCCCTGGCCGGGGATAAATCTTATGCTGCAATGGCTGTGGATAGCTTCATCAGTTGCATCTTAACCCCTTGAACCACCAGGGAGACCCAGAAAACATCAGTCTTTTAAGGTGCTTTATATAAGCTTCATAGTCTCATATATGTTAAACAGTTTAAACATTATTCCTTATGTGACAGTGTTTCCCATAAAGTTTTAATTTACCTAAATACATCTAATTTAATTAACATATTTATTTCCACAAGGAAAGATAATTAGGAACTCTTTAATATGTCCTATATTTATTTTACTTTGAATAAAGTAAAGATTACTTTAGAATTTTTAACATGGAGAAATTCTGTCACAGGTATTAAAAGATGCAAAATTCTTTCATAAAAGTACACTATTGATTGTAAAACTTATATTTTGAAAAAAATCTTTAAAAATCCATTTGATTGGCAGAAGAACTAAAAAGAAACTTCTCCAAAGAGGAAATGCAAATGGCCAACAGACAGATGAAAAAGTGTTCAAAATCACTTGTAATCAGGGAAATGCAAAACTACCATGAGATACCATCTTACACCAGTGAGAATAGCACATATTAAAAATACTAGCAACAACAAATGTTGGCAAGGTTTTGGAGAAAAAGGAACTCTCCTGCACTGTTGGTGGGAGTGCAAACTGGTCCAACCACTATGGAGAGCTGGTTGGAGATTTCTTGACCTACTAAAGATAGAGATTCCATAAGATCCAGCAATTCCACTCCTAGGTATTTACCCAAATGACACAGAAACATTAATTCCAAAGGGCATTTGCATCCCTATGTTTATAGCAGCACTATTTACAACAGCTAAGCTATGGAAACAACCCAAATGCCCAAAAATAGATGACTGGATCAAGAAGATATGGTACATATACACCATGGAATATTACTCAGCAATCAAAAAAGATAAACACATGCAGTTTGCGGCAACATGGATGGAGCTAGAAGGGATCATGCTCAGCAAAACAAGTCAGAAAGAAAAAGAAAAATACTGGATGGTCTCACTCATAGCAGGAATTTAGAAAACCTAAATAAGGGACCAGGAAAAAAGACTAATTAATACAAAGTAAAAATCAAAATCAACAAGCAACTATAAACCAGAGACACACCACAGAGGGGGGAAAAGGGAGAGGAAGGACTAGGGTCAAAATAAGGGGGGGGTGCAATTGTATGGGGAATATAACCAAAAAGATAATGCATACATTGTGCAAAAATGAAAAATGATGTAAGAACTATATAAAGTAAAATATTAATTAAAATTAAAAAAATAAAAATTAATTTGAAATTAAGCTTATTGGGATGCAGACACACACATGAATTAAAAGCACAAATACATACACATACATATGCACATACACAGACAATAATGACTGAATGCTCATTTTTGCCCAATAATATTCCTCAAAAAATAAAGAGGTAATAAAATGAGTCATCCGAGTGAAATACATAAATTTGAGAATATATCAGTCATGAGATTTGGCAATTATCTTTATAAAATTTTGTGAATAAAATTCTGCAATTGCTTGCTATTCAAAGTATAAACATATCTATATTAGCATATATTACATAAAATAGAAAGACATTTCATATGTATGTAAAATGTTACATAAAATCCATCTATTTAATAGCAATGATTGATACATAGATAGATTAAATTAGATGATATGAAACCACTTTTAGAGGTTATGTATGTTATGGTCATCTCTACTCATATTTATGTTAGCTGATAAATATATACCCTTTTAAATATATATTTCTATTCTATCCCAGGACTAAATAAAACACATCTTAATTGAAATCCATAAAATGAAGAGAAATGCAGTACTAAATGGCAGTGAAATAAATTCTAAGTGGGTTCTATGACAATAAAACATGCCAAATTTGGACAAAATTTAAACATCATTCACACTTTAAAGGCTAGTACCTCAGAATCATAAAGTTAGTAACAATGACCACCACAAAGGAAACATCTGCATATATTGCAACACAATATCACAAAGTAATAATGGGGAAATTTGAATGACAAATGGAGAAGGAAAACAGCAGTTAGAAAGACTAGAAGAGACAAAATCACACAACATTTTGAAGTTCATAGTCTAATTGAACCATTGATGTACCATCATGACATGTAGAAATAACAACGGAAGCCATGATATGAACATAGGGAAATATTTTATTGGGTGTTGTGTTTGTCTTCCTCATTTTATTGACAAATTAAAACAAAGAATTGAGTAATTAAAAAAAAAAATACTGGTGAGCCTCCCGGGTGGCGCAGCGGGTAGAGCACAGCAATGTGGAGCTGTCCTCAGCCTCTGTATTGTCGGTTTGATTCCCGGCCCGCCAGGAAGAATCCCACACTGCAGGGCAGACATGTCTTGCCTGCTGCTCCCTTTAGCAGTCCATTTCCCTTTTTCAGTCCATCTGCTTGTTCTGCTCCCCGCTCTGTCTCTGGTGAATCCTCTCACCCTCCCGCGAATCTGGCCTATACCCCAGCTCTTGTATAAATAATAAATAAATAAATCTTTAAAAAAAAAATCCTTGCCAAAAGAAACCAACAATGCATCAAAAAGATAACACATCACAACCATTTGGGATTTATTCCAGGGGCACAAAGTTGGTTCAACATCTAAAAATCAATTAATGTAATCCAGCACTTCAACAAAAAGAAAAATAAAAACCATATGACCATATCAATAGATGCTGAGAAAGCACTTGAGAAAGTTCAACATCTGTTTATGATGAAGGCCTCAAAATTCTCTGGATAGAAGGAACATACCTTCACATGATAAAAGCATACATGACAACCCACAGACAATATTATTCTCAATGGTTAAAAACTCAATGTCTTTCCATTAAGATCACAAACACAAGGATGACCACTCTTACCACTGCTTTTCAATATAATACTGGAAGTCCTGACTCGATCAATAAAACAAGAGAGAAACATATTAGGAATTCAAATAGGGAAAGAAGATGTACAACTATCACTGTTGGCAGGCAATATCATAATATACAAAATCAAAACACAAAAATCAGTAGCCTTCCTATATACAAACAATCAATCTGAAGAGAAATCAAGAAAATGACCCCTTTCATAACTGAAGCAAAAATATCAAATACTTGGGAATAAACCTATCAAAAGAGGTGAAGGACCTATACAAAGAAAATTATAAAACATAGTTAAAAGAAATAGAAGATAAAAAGAAATGGAAAGACATCCCCTGCTCATCGATTGGAAGAATTAACATTATCAAAATGGCCATCCTACCTAAAGCAAGTTACAGATTCAGTGCTATTCCAGTAAGAACTTCTGTGACATTCTTCAAAGAAATAGAACAAATATTGATGAAATTCATATGGAACCACAAAAATCACGAATATCCAAAGCTCTTCTGACCAAAAAGGAGAATGGAGGTATCACACATCCCAGACTTAAAACTATACTACAGTCATAATAATGAAAACTAGATGGTACTGGAACAAAAAACAGACACCCAGACCAATGGAATTGAATAGAAAACCCAGAAATAAACCAATATAGTTATAGACAAATAATCTTTGACAAAGTGCAAGGAATATGCAATGGTACAAGGACAGTTTATTCAGCAAATGGTGCTGGGAAAACTGGATGACTACATGCAAAAAAAAAAAAATGAAGCTAGACTACTACTTCACACAGTGCACAAAAACCAACTCAAACTGGATAAAAGACTTGGACATAAAACCTGAAAAATATATAGAAGAAAATACAAACAACACACTACATGGATTACATCTCAGTACACAATTTAAAGACACTTCCCCCAAAGGAAAAAGTGAAGGAAAAAGATGAACTGGGACTAAATCAAAAAAAAAATCTTCTGAACAGCAAAAGAGGCATTAACCAAAACAAAGAGACACCTCAGTGATTGGGAAAAATGTTTTGCATACAATACTACTGATAAGGGACTGATCACAAAGATCTACACAGAGCTGATGAGATTCAACAAAAAATAAGTAAACAATCCAGTCAAAAAAAAAAATGGGCAGAGGACCTCCCCTGGGTGGCTGGCTGTTGAGTGCAAACCGCTGTGAAGTTGTCTGCAGCCTCTGTAGCACAGGTTTGATCCAGGCCAGCCAGGGAGATACCCAATGGAGCAACAGAGCCCTCTTGCCTTGCCCACTGCTCCCCTCAGCAGTGTATTTCAGTCAGTCTGCCTGTTCTGTTTCCTGCTCTGTCTCTGGTGAATCCTCTCACCCTCCCACACATCTGATCTATACCCCGGTTCTTGTATGCATGAAAAAATAAATCTTAAAAAAAAAAAAAATTCTATCTTAAAAAAAATGGGCAGAATTGCAAAAAAGACACATCTCCAAGAGGAAATGCAAATGGCCAACAGGTATATGGAAAAATGTTCAACATCACTTATAATCAAGGAAATGCAAATCAAAACCACAATGTGATACCACATTAAACCAGCAAGGATCGCACATATTAAAGAAACAGGTAACAACAAATGTTGGCAAGGATGTGGAGAAAAAGGAACCCTTCTACACTGCTGGTGGGAATGCAAACTGGTCCAACCACTATGGAAAGCTGTGTGGCAGTTCCTCAAATTACTAATACAGAGCTTCCATGTGACTCGAAAGCACACAAATACATGCACCTCTATGTTTATTGTAGCACTATTTATAATAGGAAAGATATGAAAACAACACAAATGCCCAAAAATAGGTGACTGGATCAAGAATTTGAGGTATATATACCCAATGTAATCCTATTCAGCAATCAAAAATGTTAAACCCATGCCATTCAGAAACATGAATGGAGCTAAAAGGAATTATGCTGAGTGAAATAAGCCAGGAAGATAAAGAAAAACATCAGATGGTTTAACTTATAGGTGGAATGTAGGGGAACCAAATAAAGAACCAGGAAAAAAAATTATAATAAATTTGAAAAACAAAATTAATAGACAACTAGGGGGAGGGAGAGGGATCAAAACATAGGAGGGAAGAACACTAGGGACTAAGGCGACTGTGCATGGGTGAATTGTTGTGGTAATTTTATGGGGCTATACCTGAGAGAAGAAAGTATGCATTGTACAAAAAGGAAGAATGATGTAAAAAATATATATAAATATATATACACATATATTTAAAAAATGAAAAATACATTTCCCATCTTGAAGCATCTTAGAAGTATGATAATAAATAAATAAAAAAATATTAAGGAAGAAGAAAATAACAATGATTTCTAAAGTAATAAAACATTTTTATATTATTCAGATACCACCATGCCAGAGAAACTGTTAATATTTTTACTGAATGATAATTTAAGAGAAGCTCAGATTACCATGGCATGATATGAGCCATATAAACTCATAGAATTTCATACCACTTCCTGGTGTTAGTCTGAAAGACTGGCAGGATGGCAAGCCCAAGTTCATTTTATCATAAAAATTTCATGTTCATCGTGGTCCTTATTGGAGACTGATCACTTCAAATTATCCTGTGAGAACAAATAGACCCTAATATGAGCCATTCTCAAATAGGACGTTATCAGCACATTTGACAATAGTTGAGTGGACACTGAAATTCAAATTAGTAGCATATACTTGTCAATTGTTTTTTTTTTAATATTTATTTATTTATACAAGCACTGGGGTACAGACCAGAGGCATGGAGGGTGAGAGAATTCACCAGAGACAGAGCAGGGAGCAGAAAAGGCAGAAGGACCGAAGTACACTTCTGAGGGGAGCAGCGAGCGAGACAGGAGAGTTCCGCTGTGCCATGTGCGAATCTCCCTGGCCTGCCAGGAATAGAACCAGCACTACAGAAGCTGAGGACAGCTTCACAGCGCTGTGCTAAACCCGCTCTGCACCAGGGAGGCCCAACCTTGTCAATTGTTGATGTTCCTACCATTCACAAGGCTATTCAACAATAACAGCAGCCAAAGTGTATGTCTACCATTTTACATGATCCTCACAATGACATAAATCTAATGGCAGAGAACAATTTAAATCCAAGCAACCCATACTCATTGATTGCCCAACAATATGGAGGGAAAGACACAATTACTAATCTCAGGAAATATTTAATCAAAAATGGCACTATAAAAACATATGTAGGGAATGGTTCAGAAGAGAAATAAGGCAAACTCAGTAAGTGGAGCTGATGAACTCTTGCATTTACAGCTCACATCCATCCTGCAGATATACAAACCTGTGATAATCTTTCAATACAGTAAGTTTAATTTATAGGTTAATGTATCAGTTCAATATCACATAGACCATATATCACATCCAGGATTAAAAATTATTTTGAATCCATGACTTTAAAATTGTGGACTATGCTGCTATGAATATAGAGGTGCATGCCTTTTGATATGAGAGTTTACATATTATTTATTTATTTATTTATTTTTTAATTTTTTTAATGATATTCTTTTTTTTTTTTTAAGATTTATTTATTTATACAAGCACTGGGTACAGTCAGAAGCGTGGGAGGGTGAGAGAATTCACCAGAGCCAGAGCGGGGAGCAGAGCAGGCAGAAGGACCGAAGTACACTGCTGAGGGGAGCAGCGGGCGGCAGGAGAGGTCTGCACACCATGTGGGACCCTCCTCCGGTGGCCGGGGAGCAGCCGGGGATCGAACCGGCGCTGCAGAGGCTGAGTCCAACTTCGCAACCCTGCACTCAACCGCTGCGCCACCGGGGAGGCCCTACATATTATTTAGATTAATAACAGAGGTATTGGTAGATCACATGGGATTCCATTTTATTTTCTTAAGAAATACATTGTTTTCCATTGAGAGCATCAATTTGTATTCTCACCAACAGTATATGATATAAAACATGATGTTCAGAGCATATTATTGCTTATTCCAAGACACAGATGGGAGTCTCAGATTCAAGCTTTCTGATTTTTGTCTTTGATTGTGTATGTGTGCCAAACTTTGCTGTTAATTGATAGAAAAGACAAAAATACTTTATTGGTTACATGGATGTGTTCACATTATGATAATTGTGATGTGGCACAAATTGCACTGCCAATTTGTTAATCCTGAGAGTGACCTGGGAGGAAAAACCCTCTGGGAATAACAAGCTCATAAAATCCATGCTTTTTTTCTGTTGGACACCAGCTGGGCTGGTCTAACAAGACCTGATGATCTGTGTTGAGGAGCAATAGGACCCCTCTGGTGTCTTTCTGCAGGTGAGGAATATGTGCATGAAATTAACAGAATCCTTCCTTCCCCATATTTATTTTATTTATAAAACAAATACAAATGTGTTCTTCTGAATTATAAAGATTGTGATATGACGTACTGTCTAAAATATTTTATTAAATACTCATCACTAAATGAATTAGTGATGGAAAACTGAAAATATTTAAATGATTAGTGTGAGAAGAGAATGAAGCACTCTCATGCTTAGAAAACAATAGTGCATCCTTTCAAGTTAGACAACACACACTGAACAAAGTGGTCTCCTGCTAACTGATCCAATAACATTGTGAAAGAAAAATTTTGTTACTTCAGCTACTGAGTCTATAAGGAGGGTATTTACGTGATGCAAAACAATTATAATCATGGAGTTTCATTACATGAATGGCTATTTTGCTAAAATAAATTGTTGATTCATAATATATAATTAGTTCAAATCAGAATCAATTTTGAATTTATTTTTCAGTTAGAATTTTGTTGCAGGTAGATCTTGTTACCAGTAGACTTACCATGCCCTTGCCAACTATATAGCACAAATCCCAGTGAGAGTTTCTTTCAAAATCTTAGAGACTCAAGTTTTAGCATTTCTGTTTCTACTGCATCACCATGGTTTGCACAAAGTTCTCCCACATCACTTCATTTAATTTTCTCTGATTTTTCTTTAAGCGTCTGTTATGTAGTCTCTTATCACAAAGACAAGGACAGAAAATTCATTTTTAGTGCCCTGATACATTCCAGAACCAAGAAATTTTTCCTGATATAAAATATGTGCTCAAAACATATTAGTCAATGAATGAACAAATGTCATTTCTTTTTAGTAGGATTACTACTCAAAAATAAAATTTTAATGTTTTTGTAATTTTCCCCTGTTCCTTTTAATTCCAAGTTTGAGAGTTATAGGGCAAACTCAGGTGAAAAAAAAAATAGGGGTGACTTTATACGCTAACAGGTTACATGTCAAGAATACCTTACTGAAATTCTTTCCGACTTGACCAATTCTGGTGTTATTTCCATTTTAATGTTTTAAACTAGTGGTTCCTCCAAGGCAACATCATTGGGTTTGGCTAGATTTAACAGAAATATTCATTCTTCTTGGTGCTAATAACAGGTAAGTCACAAGTAAGCATTTGCTCATATGTGGAGATGGAAAGATACATCAATTAAACACTTCTATGAAGATAAAATGAGATTTAGGGTTACCTATATCAGTTGACATGAAACTTATTCTCTCCACCAATTTCTACTAAACCCAAAATATTTAGAAAGATGAAATCAGGACACTTGTTTGAATGTAGTTAAATCCATGTTAATGTTACTGGAAGTGCAGAGTAGATGAGGCTGCTTTAGAGACAGTAGTTTACATGTCTTTTTGGGTGATCTATGGAAAAATCTTTTTTTCCTTTTCTTTTTGATTGATCAGATTTATTTAAGTGACTACACAATTACTCAGGAATATATATAGAGATATTATATATATCTATATATATATATATTACTCAGGCATATATATATATATATATTATTTAGAAAGATTGTCATGGTAAAATGACAGATTTGTTTCACTTTTAAGAAACAACATAACAGGGCCTCCCCTGGTGGCACAGCGCATCGGTTGATCGGTTGGCTGAGAGGCTGCCTGCAGCCTCTGTAGCATGGGTTCTTTCCTGGCCACCAGCGAGGGTCCCACATAAAAAAAAAAAAAAAAAGAGAAAAAAAAAAAGAAAACCAATAAAAAGAAACAACATAACAGAGAAAATTCCCAACATGTAAATTAACAAAGGCTCAAACCCATTCTACTTAATTCTAAGTCCCCAGTCCCTAGTTATTCAAGTATACAAGGTATAATTTTTTTGTAAAGTTTTTAGATTTAAGTGTTAAATGTGGATTCTTCTTTCATGAACGTGGCATAATTTTGATTCAAATCAGGGCTTGTTGCAAATGATTACCCTTTCTAACTTGAGTCCTTATATGAATAAAATTAAAATATATGCTGTGTTTGAATTATGTGTTTTCAGTCTTAAGAGAGAACTAGCCTAATGCTATTTTAAAATGGCAATTTAGGGCCTCCCCAGTGGCAGAGCTGTTGAGCACTGGGTTGTGAAACTGCCTGCATCCTCTGCAGCGCCTGTTCCATCCCCTGACTCTGCCAGGTGAGGTTCAAACATGGTGCACAGACCTCTTCTTCCGCCCACTGCTCCCCTCAGCAGTGTACTTCATCAGTCTGCCTGCTCTGCTCTCCCCTCTCGCTCTGATGAATTTTCTCACCCTCCCCCGCTTCTGACTGTACTCACTGCTTGTATAATTAATAAATAAATCTTTAAAAAAAATAAAATGACAATTTATATTTTTAGTAATCTCAGAGTTGTCCTTTATAACAAATCTTATGATAATTTGATTTTATTGTTTAGCCATTAAATATTGGGGAAATTAAACTAAAGGGACTAAAACAAGTTTATGTGTGCTGGAAATTGTCAAAGTCAGATATTAAAACTATTTTCTTACACTCTAGCCTGTTCTCTTTCTACAAATCCCAAAAGCAAAAAGTGATTTATATTGAGAGAGAGGAGAACCTAAAAATGATAGCCAAGATTTCAGTAACATTATTGGATGCCAGGTACTAATATCTATATAAACAGGATTCTCCCAATGACACTCTGAAGTGAAGGACAGCTCTGATGGCCCTTTGGCTCGCAGTGAACTTGACCATTGATTTGCAAAGTGTCATGGGGTTAATGAGTGTCAGACACCAGACTTCGCTTGTGTGATTCTGTGGAAAGGTCCAGATTCTGTGTAAAGATCAGTGCCAAGTGAGGAAGAGTAAAGTGACATTGGAGCTGAAATAAACAGAGACTGGGAATTCACATAATCAAACTGCAGTGGTTTATGCCAATGTGTCTGTCTTATCACTTTTGGGCATATTTCTGTATGTATTGTTCCTTTCTTTGTCAAAGAATGATTTTCATAACTTATTTACGATGTTAAAAATTAATTTATTTGAATTGTGTGATATAGGTATGTTAGTGAGTCCCTTAGAATCTAACTTACAGTGACTAAATTGCATGTTTTAGATCAAGAGCACTTGTTTTAGTGACATCAGGTCATAGAGAGACTTAAGAGTTGGGAAGAATTAGCAAAATTCTATTCTAGGATGCAGAAACAGATGTGTATCTGATTCTGGTATAAAATTAATCCAGCTCAGACCTTCTTCAAGATTAAAAGACTAAAATGTTGAAAATTATAATATATATATATATATATATATATATATATATATATATTGCTCAGTTTTGAACAAAAGGTTTGTATTGGACTGCACAGTATTTTTATACTACAATCTGTAATTGTTGGAAGACAGAAAAATATAGTGAAGTAGCTTGAAACACCACCATCACTGAAAAAATCACAGGTTAAATTTGATTTACTTTGTAATCACATTCACATACATACATATGCATATAAATACATACACCATTTAGATGAATGCAGACATGTGAAATTTATATATTTATGAAAAGTATACACAGTCAGGAGTTTATAATCTCCCACAATTAGGAGAGTGTAAGCAAAACCCAATATTTTATTTAAGAATGTAATGAGGTTGTCGCATTGTGATAGATATTAGATTCAACTTGTATTTCAATGACTACTTGGAATTCTATAAATAATTCCAATAGTAAAACCTACATCACTTTCCACATATCCGGTAGCAGATGTTAAATTTGCCTCTGCTTCCTTACCTTACTATGGTAAACAATACCAAAATTAATATTTTGTGCAAAGTAGTCTACTTCTTTTGATTTACAAATAAGATTGCCCAGGAGTTAAATGACAATTGAGTTTCTGGAATTAATTCACTTCCTTTTGTTGTAACTTTGTTGACAACTTTAGATCAAAAACTAAAATTTTTATTGAATGTGATTGTGACCTTGCAGTGATTTGGTATTTCTTAGCTAGTTTGTAAAGTCAATAAGGCTTGAAATGTTATTACAGAAATAGGGGTTAGTTGACTGTAGTAGAGACTATGGAACAAGAATCCAAGTCTCGAGTCTGGACCCACCTTGCCAGTTACCCTTGCAGTGCCTCTTTTTCCAATTATAAAATGGCCATAAGTATTATTGACCATATAATGTACTTGTCGATTGATCCCTGGTACACATTCAACAATGCATGGGCAGAGGATAATCTCCTATTAGTAGCATGTCTCAACTTTGTTTATGTTTTAAAGTTAATAAGATTATTTGTTAATCTTGGTGTGCTGATTTCCTGTAACTATTCTATCAAATTATCACAAATTCAGTGGCTTAAACTGTAAATGTACTGCCTTACAATTCTTATCATCGGAAATCTGAAATTGGTACTGCTGCTCTAAATGGATGTTTACAGAATCAGTTTCTTAGCATTTTGAATTTCTAGGGATCACTCACACTCATGGCCTCATGGCCTCCTCCATCTTCAATACTTCATTTGAATCACTGTGACCTTTGTTTCTGATGTTGCTTCTCCACTGCCTACAGCCTCCCTCTCTCCTGTCTCTATCTTCTACGCTTGATCTTAGCCAAAAGGCCGAGAAGTGATCTCCTGTCTCTATCTTCTAATGACTCTTGTAATTATGTTGTTAGCAACAGGAATTTCTCCTCTTCTCACCATTCCTAACTTAATAACAAAGCATCTTTCATCCAGTAAGGACTGTATTCATATGTTCTGAAGATTAGCAAAAATCTTAAGGGATTTTTGTAGAAGTTGAGGGACATTATTCCAGTTTTCACAAGTAGTTTTATTCAATACATAAATAAATCTACCATAATTTTACTAGATTTAATATTATACCAAATTAATAGTAACATTTTTAAGATATATTTTTTTCTTACTTTAAAGTTTATTTTTATTTATTTGTGCATATGAGAACTGGAGTGTAGGCAGAGGTGGGGGGGCAGAGGGAGGTGATAAGAGCTTTCACCAGAGACAGAGTGGGGAGCAGAACAGGCAGATCTACTTAAATACACTGCTAAGGGGAGCAGTGGGCAAGACAGGAGAGGTCTGTTGCACCATGTGTGTTAGCTCCCTCGCCAGGGATAGAACTCATGTTGCAGTACTTGCAATAGCTTGATAGTGCTGAGACTTTACCCCTTGCACCAGTGGGAAGGTTCCAAGACACATTTTTTTTTTTTTAAATGAGAGATTGACTACTAAGAAAAACAATGCATAATGATTTTCTGTCATTTTGTATTTTTAATGAAAGTTGGGCTCAAAACTCCACAGTCCAATCTCTATATACATTTAATATCTGAAGCTACAGTTATCTTCAAACTGTAATTAGGACTAACTGAGTGAAGACCTTTTGCAGTAAGGAGCAGATTCAGAAGAGAGAAAGTGGTGAGTCCTTTTTTTTTTATTCATTTATTTTTTTTTATTTAAATTGTGTTGACATCTATCTTTGCCCAAATAGTTTACTGATTTTAAGTCACAGTAAATGATTGTCTCAACTTCATAAATATGAAATCCCAATGCTTTAACGTAAATTTGTACTGTTATTTCATATTGGAAATGTATGATACATTTTGTTGCTAAAATCAGCTTTCTATTAGAAAATATGTTTGTATTTTGATTTGAGAAAATATAATTTGTATTGAAGATAAACAGAAGAAGTAATTTACTTTTTATTTCCCTTTAGCAAATGTTATGAAAAATGTGTGGATGTGTTTTAAAGCAATTCTCCTAGAAGTCTATCATCTTAAAAATGAAAACAAGCAAACAAAAACCCAAGAGCATTTTTTATATTTTGAATTGTTTAATATTGATTCCCTTAAAAGTACAAATGCTCACCATTGCCAGACTTTCTTTCATATCCTTATATACATTTTTTTATAAACAGTCAAAAATCCTTGCTCATATTTACCGCACTTTCTAAAACGGGTAGAGTACAAAATGTAAAGAATATTTGTGAAATGTTGAGAAATACGAAAAAAATAAAGCCTTCAAGTGTTATCATAGTAGTACCCTCTGAGAATGTGGGTTTTGAGCAAAGTCTGGAAGTGCACAGAGAATGATGTGGCTCAGCTGTGGAGCCCAGGTCTGGGTTGCTGTAGAGGCAAAGTACTTGAGCTGGAGGCTCACTCAGTATAATGGTGCAAGATCTGTAGGAATGCCCAGGCAGCTGCAGCATCAGGGCAAACATACAGGAGCAGGTAGTCATCTTCTGATGACTTCAGAAGATAAAAACATTAAATATGATGAGTCTTGAAGTTGAATATGAAGTGTCATAGTGTTTTAAGCAGACAGTGAGAGTAGGTTTCCCAAGATCACATTTACTTCTTTCTGCTGAGGTCAGGCTAAATGTATATATATGAGAAAGAGAATGGGAGATGCTTATAAATATACTGAAATAAACAATGTGAAATCAGACAACTTAAACAAGTAATTCATGAAATAATATCTAAACATTTTGTGATATCACAAAGATACATACATACACACAAACACACTCATAACATAGTTGAATATTGTCCTCATTTCTGACACAAAGCTACTCAACCCTTGATTTCCTAAAGAAAAAGAACACTGTGGATGTCTTGTTAGTCATAATAAGCTTGTCAAAGGATACCTGAATTTATATTAATGAGAAGACTTAGGGAAAGTCGTTTTACATAGAGGTTCAGGTGCCAGTGACTAGTCATACTATTAGAAATTTGGCATTTTTGCACTCACACTGCCCACAATTCTATATCGAGGAAGTGTGCAAGAGATTTAATTAATCATCAATGGCATATGGTTTAATCAATTATTCCCAAATTATGAAGCTTCCGTAAATACAAAAGGATTCGGTTTAGACAATCTCTAGGTTGGTTAACACGTGAAAGTACTTGAAGGGTGACACATCCAGAGAGGGCAAAATGCCCCTGGAGTTCCCCATGTACCGTGCCCTAGACACCCTAGGCACAACTTTCAATGGGTTGATCCTGCTTTAAATCCTTTTATAATACATTATCAGTCTAGTAAGTAAAATATTTTTCTGAGTATTATGTAACACTTTAGAAAATAAATTGAACCCAGGAAAGTGGTCATGAGAACAACTGACTTATAATCTGTGCTTAAGGAGCACAAGTAACAACTGTACTTGCAAGTAGCATCTGAAGGAAGGTCTAGTCTTATAGAAGCGAGCCCTTTACCTATTGTATATGAAGCTATATCCAGGTAGATATAATGAGAAATGAAGTATAAGATGCCCATTTGGTGTCTGGAGAGTTGAAGAATTGCCTTATGTGTAGGAGAAACTTCGATACTTTGGACACCAAATATGGGACCAACAGTGTCAAAAGTATTGAGCGGAGAGGAGACATACAGTGACATACTGTTTCTTTTTTTCTGTACACACTTCCTTTCCTGTCATTCACTTTGTCTTTTAATAATAAAGATTATCAATGAATCAAGCCACAGTATTTATTGGGCAATATTGTAAATGACATAAACACAGAGTGAAAATGATATATATTTAACACTCTAATCAATGTTTATCTTAACAAATACCAAATTTATGATGCAATTAGCATAACATATTTCAGCATTAACACAGACACTATATAAAAATAAGTTTGAGTTGTTGTGTTTTATTTATTATATTTTGTATGTGTGGGACCCTCTCTGGTGGCCGGGGAATGAACCGGTGCTGCTGCAGGCAACCTCGCAGCCCAGTGCTCAACCTCTGCACCACCAGAGGAGGCCCTGAGTTGTTGTGTTTTAACAAGGAGATGTATATCTAGACTGTTTGATATCTCCTAGTCTATTTTTTTTCTAGCATTTTACCTTGCAAAAAGTCATCCTGACCCCTGAGGTGACTTCTCTATTGTGAGATTCTCACAAATTAAAGATTTCCTCCTTTTACTTCCTTGTCTTTGTGGCTTCCTGCTCCCCAGGTCCTGACATAAGCAATGTCAATGAGGAATAAGAATTCATCTTCTGACTTCATCCTCCTGGGGCTTCTGGTGAGCAATGAAGCCACAGGGTTTGTCTTCACAGTCATCTTGGCTATTTTTGTAGTGGCTGTAACTGCAAATGTGGTCATGATATTTTTGATCCAGGTGGATTCCCGCCTTCACACACCCATGTACTTTCTGCTCAGTCAGCTGTCTATCATGGACACCCTTTTCATTTGTACCACTGTCCCAAAGCTGCTGATTGACATGGTTTCTAAAGAGAAGACCATTTCTTTTGTGGCTTGCGGCATCCAGATCTTCCTCTACTTGACCATGATTGGCTCAGAGTTCTTCCTCCTGGGCCTAATGGCCTATGACCGCTACGTGGCTGTTTGTAACCCTCTTAGGTACCCAGTCCTGATGAACCGAAAGATGTGTGCTCTGCTGGCTGCTGGTGCCTGGTTTGGTGGTTCCCTGGATGGTTTTCTCCTCACTCCCATCACCATGAATTTCCCCTTCTGTGGCTCCCGCAGTATCAACCATTTCTTCTGTGAGATTCCTGCTGTTCTCAGATTGGCCTGTTCTGACACATCCTTGTATGAAACGCTGATGTATATCTGCTGTGTACTCATGCTGCTTATCCCTATCTCTATCATCTCAACCTCCTACACCCTCATCTTGTTAACAGTCCACCGCATGCATTCTGCTGAAGGCCGCAAAAAGGCATTTACCACTTGTTCTTCCCACTTGACTGTAGTTAGCATTTTCTTCGGGGCTTCCTTCTACAATTACGCACTGCCCCAGTCATTCCACACTGCAGAGAAGGACAAGGTAGTATCTGCCTTCTATACCATTGTCACACCCATGCTTAATCCTCTCATCTATAGTCTCAGAAACAAGGATGTCTTGGGTGCATTTATAAAGGTATTTGCAAGATGCTCATCTGCTCAGAAAGTTGCAACTAGTGGTGCTTAGACATTCAATAGTCTGAGAATGGGTTTTCTTCTGTGTTTACTGTTTTACAAGAAACTATTTTTCAGCTATTGAAGATTACATACAATACAAAATTAAGAGGATTTGCTTTTGTGGTTTCTTGTTCCTAGGGAGAGGAAACCAAATATGTTTTATTATTTTTATGGTAACTTTCAGGCAAACTATCAAAAATAATATATTTATAAGTAGGCTAAACTATTAATTAAATTCCTTGTTTTTGTTTCAGTTTTTTTTTTGTTTTATTTTTTTAACTTTTTTTTTTTAATAGAGGCATGTTTATTTATTTATTTATTTGTTTGTTTATACAAGCACTGGGTACAGTCAGAAGTGTGGGAGGGTGAGAGAACTCACCAGAGCCAGAGCGGGGAGCAGAGCAGGCAGAAGGACTGAGGTACACTGCTGAGGGGAGCAGCGGGCGGCAGGAGAGGTCTGTGCCCCATGTGGGATCCTCCTCCGGTGGCCGGGGAGCAGCTGGGGATTAAACCACCGCTGCAGAGGCCGCGGGCAGCTTCGCAACCCAGAGCTCAACCGCTGCGCCACCGGGGAGGCCCTATTTTTTTGTTTTTAATCTCTTGGTGGCAGAATAGCAGATATTAGATTTTATAGCAACATTTACCAGGTCCCCATCACACTTTTACTAGAACAATAAAACACACAACCACCCTCTGAAGTTGCCAAATTTGGGTGCCAAATATCCTGTCATGATTTTTGTGTATATGAATGAAAATAACACTAATTGAAAAGTGACAAAGAAATCATAGAATTTAAATCATCTATTTTATTTAATTCATGTCAGTGAACTAGGAACACTATAATCCTCCATATATCACTTGAGTAAATAGTCGCTTACCTTAACTAAAGTGACCACAAGTTACACATTTTCAAGCACAAATACTTAACTCAAAAGAAGTAGACTCTAGGATTTAACATCAGCAAAAAGTATACATGCTCAGGAGTTTGTAGTCTTGCATGTTTCAGAAATTATAAACAAGACCCATTCTTTCTTCTTAGGCATATAATGAGGGTGACATGCCATGATAATAATATTTCTTTTTTTAAAGATTTATGTATTTATGCACACAAGAACTGGGGTACAGGCCAGAGGTGTGGGGGGTGACAGTATTCACCAGAAAGAGAGTGGAGAACAGAACAGGCAGACTGACTGAAATACACTGCTGAAGAGAGCAGCAGGTGAGTCAGGAGAGGTCTGCTGTGCCATGTGGGTAGCTCCCTGAATGGGGGATCAAACTCATGCTGTAGTGGCTGCAAATAGCTTCATAGGTTGCCTCGTAACCCCTTGTGCCACCAGGGAGGCCCTGATGTATATATGGTTACCCAGTACACAAAGAAAAATACAGATTCTAGAATTAATTCAATTCATTTTATTACAATATAATTTGTTGACAACTTTTCATCAGAAATTCAAATTTTTCTTGGGTGTGATTTTGACCTTGCAGCCATTTCACATTTCTTAGCTGGTTGTAAATTTAATTGAGGCCTGAAAACTCATTGAACAATTAAGGGTTAGTTGAAAGTGGTAGAGATTATGGCAAATAAAGTCTAAGTCCTTGCCTGGAGCTAGCTTTTCCAATTGCCCTATCTGTGCCTGCACACAAGAATTGGGGTACAGGCCAGAGGTGTGGGGGGCGAGAGGATTCACCAGAGACAGGTTGGGGAACAGAACAGGCAGATTGACTGAAATACACTACTGAGGGGAGCAGCGGTGTAAAATTATCATAAATATAATGATTCACCCTATAAGTGTACATGTGTATTGATCCCTGGTACACTCTCAGTTCTGATGGGCAGAGGGTAATTTCACATTGGTGGTATGCCTCAACTTTGTTTATGTTTCAAAGTTAATAAGATTATTTATTAATGTGGTGAGTTGATTTCCTGTGTCTGTTTTATCAATTTTCCACAAATTCAGTGGCTTAAAATGATATAAATATACTGTCTTACAGTACTGTCTTATAGCCAGAAGACTAAAATTGGTCCTCTGTTCTAAAATTGGTGTTGAAGAATCAGTTTCTTAGCATTTTTAAGGTTCTAGGGATCACTCACAATCCTTGCTTCATGGCCCCCTCCATCTTCAATGTTGCAGTTGAACCACTGTGACCTGTTTCTAATGTTGCTTCTCCACTGACTACTGCCTCCCTCTTTCCTGTCTCCATCTTCTAAAGGTTCTTATAATTATGTTGGTACCAACAGGAATTTCCAGGATAATCTCATCATCTCACCGTTCCTGCAAAGCAGCTTTCAAGTGGTGAGAACTATATTCATAAGTTCTGAAGATTGGCAAAAATCCTAAGGGATCTTTGTCCCTCAAAAATCCTAATGAGGGGCATCATTCCACTTACCACAAATAGTCTTATTCAACACTGAAATAACCTATTATAATTTTATTAAATTTTATACTATATCAAATACCAGTAGCATTTTAAGATACATTTATTTTTTCTGAGAGACACTACTAAGAAAAATAATATAAAATGATTTTCTGTCATTTTGTATATTTAACACAAGGTGGGTTCAAACTATATTGTTAACATCCACAGTCCAATATCTGATTCATTTAACATCTGAAGCTACAGTTTAATCTTTCAAATAGTAATTGGAACTAACTGAATGAAGACCTATTATATACAGCACGGGTAGATTCAGAAGAGGGAAAATGGTGAGTTCCCCCCCCAACTTTTTTTTTTTTTTTGCTTTAAATTGCACTGACATCTAACTTTGTGCAACATATTTTGTTGATTCTAAGTTTTAGTGAGTGATTGTGTCAAATGCATAAATATGAAATCTCAATGCTTTCATGTAAATTTGTATTACTGTTTGATATTAGAAACTTATAATGCATATGCTTCCTTGAATCAAGTTTCTTAGTAGAAAACATGTATTCATTTTATTGACGATGTACACAAAAGATAGTGATTTTTTTTTAATTTCCCATTAGTAAATTTTATAGAACATGCATAGATGTGTTTTAAAGCAATTCTACTAGAACTGTACCATCTTAAAAAGTGAAAATAAAGAAACAAACTAAAACCAATTAGCATTTTTATATTCTGAATTGTTTACTATTCATTCATTTATAAATACAACAGATGTTCAACATTTCCAGACATTCTGTTATATACTTATATACATTTTCTTATAAACAAAATCAAAAGAAAAAATTGTTGCTCCTATTGAATTTACTTTCTCACACTTGGGGTAACATGCTAAATATAATGAATATTTTAAAAATCATATTAAGGAATACAAAAATAAAGCCATCAAGTGCTACCAATATAGTTCCTTCTGAGATTGTGGGTTTTGGGCAAAGTCTAGAAGTGCACAAAGGGATGATGAGGCTCAGTTGTGGAGCCCAGGACTGGATTGCAGCAGAGGCAAAGTGCCTGGGCTGGAGGCTAACTCCATGTGAGAATGTGGGAATGCCTGGGGAGATGCAGCATCAGGACATACTGGAGCCAGCAGCAGGTGCCATCAAAGATGAAAGCATTGCACAGCATGAGGAATGATGAATTGGAATACTAAGTGCCATAGCAGTGTTATGAGCAGAAAATGACCTCATTCAATGTAAGTTTTTCAAAATCATACTTACTTGTGCTGAGACCAGACTAAATATACAGAAGAAAGAGAACAGGAAGATTGCAAGAAAGCTACTGAAATAAATTATGTGAAATAAGAGAAATTAAGCATGTAATTCATGAAACAATGGCAATTTCTTAATCTTTTGTTAAATTATATATGGGTGTATATACACACACGCATATATATATATATATATATATATATATATATGGAAGAAATGGAGAGAAATTTTCATATCAGCATAGACGCTATATAAAAAGGCATTTTTGTTGCTGTTTTTTAACAAAAAAGAGGAGATCTAGAGGGTTTGGTATATGATGTGTCTCTTAGTCTCTGTCTTTTTCTAGCATTTACCTTGGAAAAGTTCATCCTGACCTCTAAGGTGTCATCTCCACTGTGAGAGACTGCCTTCACACACCCATGTACTTTCTGCTCAGTCAGCTGTCTATCATGGACACCCTTTTCATTTGTACCACTGTCCCAAAGTTGCTGGTTGACATGATTTCTAAAGAGAAGACCATTTCTTTTGTGGCCTATGGAGTCCAGATCTTCTTCTACTTAAACATGATTGGCTCAGAACTCTTCCTCTTGGGCTTGATGGCCTATGACAATTACATGGCTGTGTGTAACCCTCTTAGGTACCCAGTCCTGATGAAATGAAAGGTGTGTGTTCTGCTGGCTGCTGGTGTCTGGTTTGGTGGTTCCCTGGATGGTTTTCTGCTCACCCCTATCACCATGAATTTCCCTTCTGTGGCTCACACAGTATCAACCATTTCTTCTATGAGATTCCTGCTGTTCTCAGATTGGCCTGTTCTGACACATCCTTGTATGAAATACTGATGTATATCTGCTGTGTACTCATGCTGCTTATCCCTATCTCTATCATCTCAACCTCCTACACCCTCATCTTGTTAACAGTCCACCGCATGCGTTCTGCTGAAGGTCGCAAAAAGGCATTTACTACGTGTTCTTTCCGCTTGACTGTAGTTAGTATTTCTTTGGGGCTTCCTTCTACATTTATGTGCTGCCCCAGTCATTCCACACTGCAGAGAAGGACAAGGTAGTATCTGCCTTCTATACCATTGTCACACCCATGCTCAATCCTCTCACCTACAGTCTCAGAAATAAGGATGTCTTGGGGGCATTTAAAAAGATATAACAAGGTGTTCATCTACTCAGAAAGGAATAATAATTAGTGGTGCTTAAATAGTCAATAGTCTATGAATAGGTCTTCCTAAAAATATTCTCTGTGGTTCCTGTTTTACAAAAGACTGATCTGTTATCAAAGATTACTTATAATTTACAATTAAGAGAAATTTTCTTTTTTTAACATTATTCTTTTTTTTAAGATTTATATATTTATACAAGAACCAGTTACAGGCCAGATGTGCAGGAGGGTGAGAGGATTCACCAGAGACAGAGCAGGGAACAGAACAGGCAGATGGATGAAATACACTGCTGGGGGGAGCAGCGGGCAAGAAATGAGAGGTCTGCTGCACAATGTGGGCATCTCCGCAGCCGGCAGGGATTGAAACAGCACTGCAGAGGCTGTAGACAGCTTCACAGTGCTGTGCTCAACCACCTGTGCCACCAGGGAGGCCCTAAGGGAAATTTTCTTGTCTGTTTTTTTATTCCCAGTCGGAGTATATCAAATGTGTTTTATTATTTTTATTGGGACTTTTAGGCAAACTCTCAAAATCAATATATTATTAAGTACACTAAAAATTTTCATCAAATACTGTTTCTTCTCTGGGGGTGAGGCAAAGCAGATTTTATAATAGCACTTACCTGATTTTCTTCCAGATTCCCTACATACTTAACTAATTGTTAAATAAATCACACAACAACCTTCAAAAGCTACCAGATTGGGATGCCAATAATCCTGTGATAATTTTCGTATCAATACAGAAGAATAATACCAATTCACAAGTGACAAAGAAGTAAATCACACAATTTAAATCATGTCTTTTATTATTGGTTTTATCTCAGTGAACTAAAAACACTATAATCACTTTCATACCACTTATGTTGAAAATAATAGTGATCAAACATGAAGCTACAGTAAATACTGGCTCATCATAACTAAATACCTACTCAAAGGAAATAGGCTCTAGTATTTGACATCAACCTCTTTCCATGTTACTTAGACAGCAGAATTATAAGCAGCAGAAAGTCTATGGGAAGAAAATTTATATCGTCCCACTTTGTGATTCTGAAATATTGTCCAACTTTGTGATTACTGAAATATATTGAGAAAAGGAGCATTGATAAAGGGAAATAAATTACTGAAATACATTGATAAAGGGAAACAGAAGAGGACTGTTGTGGGTTAATTCTCTGGCAAGAGATCAAACTCTAGCAATAGTAGAGAAAGCTCTGAGACCTAATCCCTAGTCCATCACTGAGGCCAGAACTTTTTGTTTTATTTCTTTTTGTTCAACCTATATTGAAGCAATGTTGGTTTACATCATTGCATGCATTTTGGAAGTTGAGGATCTTTGGTTTTGTGATTTGGGTATCTTGACATGGCAAGACATTACCCTCAAACATCACTATGTGTTCTTGGTGCATCCCTTCAAACAGCATGGATGCTTGAGGGAAGAAAACCAACAACAAAATTATGAACAGAAGAATGACATTACAGTTTCCTTTGATAGCTACTGATTTAATTTTTCTTTGTGTCATCAGATATGCTGCTATTCATTTAGCAAATATTGGGTTGATATCGACATCATCTTTATCAGAGGTGGTATTTTTTGTTAAAGTGTAGAGATGACCTCAATCACAACTCTATCAATTATATCCACCACTTACAGTTATTATCCTGTTTGTATCTCTGTGTCTTCATTTCCATATTCATTTTAACTGAATATGAATAGATTATTTTCTAGCACATATTTCTTGTTTTAGTTATTTGGCACTTAGTTATTTAGTAGTTCATCACAAAGAGAGGGGGCTTATTATACGTGCTTGTTCCTTTCTTCTTGAAGGTAGTCTTAGAGACAGGAACTCTAAAAATAGTTCATATAAATCATAGTTTAATGATAAATTAGTAAATTACAAGGTAAATCATTATTTAACTTCTGTTCCCAGTAACTTCTTTGCTTTAGCCAATTGCCCTAAGAGTCCAGTGACTACCAAGTGGAACTACTGCTAGCTCAAAGTGAGACTATTCAGACCCAGTTGGTGGCACATGCCTTTGAGAAGAACCCTAAACTTACTCTGACTTAGTCCTTATTATAATACTAAGATCTCCACCTCTAGATGGAATTCATCCTCCATTTCCTGAATATGTGACATATGAATAGGCATATTTTCCTACAGCAACTGTGCAAGGCAACTGTTCAAAACCACTTCCCTCCCCCACCATGTCAATAATATCATCCATTATATTAGGATTCTGTGGCCTGTATAAGGGAGAGGGGGTTGCTCCTCAGGGAAACACTGGCCATTGAGGCATTCTGTCACTATCACTTCAAAAAATCTAAACTTCAAAATCAACTTCCTTGATAGAGTCCTCATTTGTTTTTAAAAAATTATTTAGTTATATATGCATTCAAGAACTGGGGTACAGTACAGAGGTATAAGTACAGGGTGTCTCTATCACCAGAGACAGACTGGGGAACAGAACAGGCAGGTAGACTGAAATACACTGCTGAGGGGAGCAGTAGGCAAGTCAGGAGGGTGTGCTGCTCCATGTGGGTAGCTCCCTGGCTAGGGATCGAACTGGCGCTTCAGTGGCTGTGGATCGCTTCATAGGCTGTGTCCTAATCACTTGAGCCACCAGGGGGGCCTGGGTAGAGTCCTCATTTAATGCTTAAGTGACAGGACCCAAACTCACTATTGTTGATTGATGATAACATCAATTATCAATACTATTGACCTCAGAGCCCAGGGTATATTTTGGATCTAGTGGTTAGTCTTAAAATTCTGATAACTGACAACCTAAGATTCAGATAATTATGGGATATGGAAAGTATATCATTCTGGGGGCTGGACTCTTCATAAAAACATCTGGCTTTATATGATTTAATGTCTTTAGATTGGAGAAGGATTAGTTTAGAATACTAATAGTCTTAGTGGTTTTCATTTATTCTCTATTTTTTCATTATCTATAGATTTATTTATTTTATTTTTATTTATTTTTTTTCAGACATCTTTATAGTTCCCATGGCTCCCCCACCACCATATCTACCATAACACTGTGAAACATCACCATATCCCCTTGTCTTCTTCTCTTCCCTGTTTTGACACCCTCCCTACCCTTTCCTTGCTGTGTGTCTCAGCCTTATGTTCAGCTTCCTAGCTTTGTCTTTTTCTTGATCTTTTCTTGGTTTATCTATCTTCCTCCTATAAGGATACCATCCAGTTTTTATCTTTCTACTTCTGACTCATTTCAGCTAACACAGTACTTTCTAACCCATCTGTGTTCCCACAAATGGCATGAATTTGTCTTTTTGATTTCTTAGTAAATCAAAAAGATTTACTAAGATTTATGTAAATATGCACATGCACAAGCTATTCCATAACTCTGCATGTTTGTTTTTGTTCTAGCATCCTGCTGTTTTAATTATTACAGCTTTATAATATAGATAAAACACTTCTGGAACTGAGTAAAGAAAGGGAGACAGATCTGCAAACAAAGGTGAGCAAACAAAGGGTCTGTGCAAGGCTGTTGGAGGCCAGTGACCCCATAACTCCATTTTGGAACTGAGTAGAAGAGATGGAGGGCCCACCATCAAGGTGAATTGTAGATCCCAAGAAACTGCAGGCCCACTCATTGGTCTGTTGGAAGCCAGCAGCCCCATAATCCCCTTTTGGAACTTAGTAAAGACAGAGGGTGGACCCTGTAAGTAAAGGTTAAGATGAGCAAGTAAGGGGAGTGACCAGCAGTATAAAGAGACTCGATCTTCAGGGACAGTGTCCATCAACCCATTCACAGCATCACAACACTTGTAGTCTCTAGCATAAGAGTGTCAGACATGGTGTGGCCACCAGTTCTGGATGTTCTAGTAGGAGCACCCAAAATAGATGCCTGCCAGTACCAGTGGCACAGTGGTCCAATGCATAGAATAAATTAGAAAACAAGCAACAGGGAAAAGGAAAATTACAAATAACCAAGCCAGCACTCTGGGGTGGGATACACTACAAAAAGAAAAGCAGACCCCAGAACTCAAAAATAATGACAAGGAAGAACTTTTCTGCCTGCCAGATAGAGATTTAGAAATGCCAAGATTATATAACATAAAGAAGAAAAGGAAAAGAATCATATGAGAAATATAATTAATAAATTGAAGAATGAAATTGAGTCTTTAAAGAAGAAAATGATGGAAACACAGGATATTAAGATTAATGGAGAAACTAAAGAACTCTGGAAAAGTAACAAAAACAGAATGATGAAATGGAAGAACAAATCAGTAACCCTCAAAGATAAAAATATAAAAAGAATCCAAAAAGAAAAGAGTTGTACAATGAAAAAAGAAAAAAATGAAGGAGGGCCTCCCGTTTGAAACCCACATGGTGCGGCAGACCCCTTCTGTCTTGCCTGCTGCTCCCCTCAGCAGTGTATTTCAGTCAGTCTTCCTGTTCTTTTCCCTACTCTGTCTCTGGTGATTCCTCTCAACCCCTGCATCTCTGGCCTGTACCCCAACTCTTGTATGCATAAATAAATAAATTTTTAAAAAAATGAAGGGACACTTTGAGAAATTTCTGACATCTTGAGCAAAGGAAATAAAAGAGTTATAGGAATCCTAGAAGGTGAGGAGAGATACAAAGGAATTGATAAACTAGTCAACGAGATAATCAAAGAGAACTTCCCAAGCATGAAAAAGATGAAAATAGACATATAGGAAGTCAGAATAATACCAAATTACCAAAATTAAAGGAAAACTACAGCAAGACACATAGTAGTGGAGCTTCCAATAGTCCAAGACAAGGAAAAAATAATGGAGATAATGAGGGGAAAGAAACCGATAACTTATAAAGGAAAATCAATCAGTCTGACATCAGACTGATCCAAAGAAACACTACAGGGAAAAAGAAAATGGATTGACATGTTCAACAAACTCCAAGTCAACATATGCCAACCAAGATTACTTTAGCACACAAAACTTAATTTCCTTTATGAGGGAAAATCAAGGACCTTATTAGATAAAGAGAATCTCCAGAAATTCATAACTACTAAACTCCCACTTCAACAAATATTGCATGAAGACCAAAAGCCAAGATCAACAGAGGAATGAATAAGGAAAAAATAATATGTTATGGAAGAAAACCACAAAAAGACAAACAGAATGGCAAATAAAGACACCGACATACCAATATTAACCCTAAATATAAATGGACTAAACTCACCAATAAAATGACAGAGAGTAGGAGACTGGGTCAATAAAAATAATTCAATCTTTTGCTGTTTCCAGGAAACACAGTTAATTACAAAATATAAACAAACACTGAAAGTAAAATGTTGGAAAGCAATCCATAAACAAATGGACCATCAAACAAGGAAGGAACAGCTATACTTATATCAGATGAAATAGACTTCAAACCAAAAATGGTAAAAAAAAAAAAAAGACATAGATGGACACTACATTATGATTAAGGGGACAATACATCAGGAAGGTATCACATTCATCAACACATACTCACCAAATGAAGGTGCACCAAAATATGTCAGATAATTATTATCAGCTCTGAAAATGGACATTAGAGAAACAAATATAGTGGGAGACTTCAACATCAATGGACACACCTATAGGACACTACATCCAAAAAGGGGGTAGAAACAGACAACCAATAAGGGAAAACCAATCAGGCTCACATCAGACTTCTCAAAAGAAACAGTACAAGCAAGAGGAGAATGGAGTGACATATTTAACAAACTCCAGGACAA
The DNA here is from genome assembly GCF_014898055.3 of Talpa occidentalis. Lineage (NCBI taxonomy): Eukaryota > Metazoa > Chordata > Mammalia > Eulipotyphla > Talpidae > Talpa > Talpa occidentalis. The sequence continues at coordinate 56,698,920 of NW_023601322.1, forward strand.
CAAATGCCAACCAAGAATACTTTAACCTACAAAGATCTCCTTTCTCTATGAAGAAAAAAATAAAGACCTTCTCAGACAAACAGAAACTCCAGAAATCCATCACTACTAAACCCCCACTTTAAAAATTACTGCAAGAGGGACTCCCCTGGTGGTGCAGTGGTTGAGCGCTGGGCTTCGAGGCTGCCCACAGCCTCTGCAGCACTGGTTCGATCCCCATCCACCAGCGAGGGTCCCACATGGTGCGACAGACCTCTCTTGCCATGCCGGCTGCTTCCCTCAGCAGTGTACTTCGGTCCTTCTGCCTGTTCTGCTCCCCACTCTGGCTCTGGTGAATTCCCTTGCCCTCCTGCACTTCTGACTATACCCAGTGCTTGTATAAATAAATAAATAAATCTTTTAAAAAAATTGTTCAAAAAAAAAATTACTGCAAGAAGTCCTAAACCCCAAAGCAACAGAGGAATTAATAAGAAGAACAGAATAAGGCAAGGAATAACAGCACAAAAACACAAATAAAATGACAAATAAGGACATCAGTGTATCAATATTAACTCTAAATATAAATGGACTAAACTCTTCAATAAAAAGACACAGAATAGCTGGCTGGATTAAAAATCAAAATCCAACCTTCTGTTGTCTCCAAGAAACACATGTAACTACAAAAGATAAACATAGACTGGAAGTAAAAGGTTGGAAAACAATCCTACAAGCAAATGGACTAAAATAGAAGGCAGGAACAGGTGTATTTATATCAGATGACTTCAAATTTAAAAAGGTAAAAAGAGACACAGACACTGCATTGTGATAAGGGGACAAGGTATCAGGAAGATATAACATTCATTAACATATACTCACCAAATGAAAGAGCAGCAAGATATTTAAGACAATAATTATCAGATCTGAAAACAGACATTAGAGAAAACACATATATAGTAGGAGACTTCAACACCCCACTTTACCATTGGACAGATCAATGACACAAAAATAAACAAAGAAACTAGAGCACTATATAAGGGCTTAGATCTCGTGGGCTTAACAGTCATCTATAGGACTGCACCCAAAAAAATCAAAGTACACATTTTTCTCAAGTGCACATGGATCATTCTCCAGAATCTGCCACACACTGGGGTATAAGACAAACATCCACAGATACGTTAAGATCAAAATCATTCTATTTTCTCTGATCATAAAGGTATCAAACTAGAAATAAATCATGACAAGAGAGCAAGGAACACTACCAATTCATGGAGATTGAAATCCACACTATTGGAAGACCATCAGATTAATGAGATCAAAGAAGAAATTGAAAAAAAAATGCTTGAGTTGAACAAGGAGGAAACCACTTTCTAGGAAAATAGTAGTAAGAGGAAAGTATATAGCAATACAGGTTCACATAAAGCAATAAGGAAGAACTCAAAGAAACAACCTAATCTCCCATCTCAAAGAAATAGAAAAAGAACAACAACAAAAAAACCAAAAACCAGTAGTAGAAAGGAAATAATAAAATCAAGGCAGAAATAAACAAAAGAGAAATTTAAAAAAATCTAATAGAACAATGAGAACAAAAATTGGTTCTTCAGGGCCTACCTGGTGGTGCAGCGGTTGAGGGCTGGGTTGCGAAGCTGCCCAAAGCCTCTGCAGTGCTGGTTAGATCCCGGGCTGTTCCCCAGCCACCGGAGGAGGGTCCCACATGGCGCACAGACCTCTCCTGCCACCCGATGCTCCCCTCAGCAGTGTACTTCGGTCCTTCTGCATGCTCTGCTCCCCGCTCTGACTCTGGTGAATGCTCTCACCCTCCCTTGCTTCTGACAGTACCCAGTGCTTGTATAAATAAATAAATAAATCTTAAAAAAAATTGGTTCTTCAAAAAATATAAACAAAACAGACAAACCTCTAGCCAGGAATATGAAGAAAAAATGGGAGAAAACACAAATAAATAGGATCATAAACAAAACAGGAGAAATTACAACAGACACAATAGAAATCAAAGGAATAATCAGAGATTATTATGAATATTTATATTCAAACAAATTCAACAATCTAGAAGAGAAGGATAAATTTCTAGAATGATATACTTATCCAAAGCTAGATAAGAAGAAATAGAGCACCTAAACAGACCAATTACAAGCAGTGAAATTGAATCAGTAATCAAAACTGTGCCCCCCCAAAATGCCCAGGACCAGATAGCTTCACAAATGAATTCTATTAAATGTCCAGAAAATGAACTATTGCCTATCCTACCCAAAAATTTGAAAAAGAAGGAATATTACCAAATATATTTTATGAAATTATTTATGAACCAAAAATTACACTAGTACCAAAACCAAACAAAGACAACACAATAAAAGAAAACTACAAGCCAATGTCCCTATTGAACACTGATGCAAAATCCTCAAAAAAATCCTTGCCAAAAGAAACCAATAATGCATCAAAAAGATAATACATCACATCCACGTGGGCTTTATTCCAGGGGCACAAAGATGGTTCAACATCTGAAAATCAATTAATGTAATCCAGCACATCAACAAAAAGAAAAATAAAAACCATATGACCATAATAATAGATGCTGAGAAAACACTTGGGAAAGTTCAACATCTGTTTATTATGAAGGCCTCAAAATTCTCTGGATAGAAGGAACATACCTTCATGATAAAAGCATATATGACAAACCCACAGACAATATTATTCTCAATGGTGAAAAACTGAAAGTCATTCTGTTAGGATCAAAAAAACAAGGATGTCCTCTCTTACCACTGCTTTTCAATATAATATTGGAAGTACTGATTAGATCAATAAAACAAGAGAGAAGCATATTAGGATTCAAATAGGGAAAGAAGATGTACAACTATCACTGTTGGCAGGCAATATCATAATATACAAAATCAAAACACAAAAATCAGTAGCCTTCCTATATACAATCAATCTGAAGAATAAATCAAGAAAATGATCCTTTTTATAACTGAAACAAAAAATATCAAATACTTGGGAATAAACCTATCAAAAGAGGTGAAGGACCTATACAAAGAAAATTATAAAACATAGTTAAAAGAAATAGAAGATACAAAGAAATGGAAAGACAACCCCTGCTCATCGATTGGAAGAATTAACATTAACAAAACAGCCATCCTACCTAATGCAAGTTACAGATTCAATGCTATTCCAGTAAGAATTTCTGTGACATTCTTCAAAGAAATAGAACAAATATTGATGAAACTCATATGAAACCACAAAAATCTCGAATACCTAAAGCTCTTCTGGCAGGCATTGGTGGTTCAGTGGTAGAATTCTCGCCTCCCTAAAGCTCTTCTGACCAAAAAGGAGAATGGAGGTATCACACATCCCAGACATCAAACTATACTACAGTCATAATAATGAAAACTGGATGGTACTGGAACAAAAAAGAGACACCCAGACCAATGGAATTGAATAGAAAACCCAGAAATAAACCCATATAGTTATGGACAAATAATATTTGACAAAGGTACAAGGAATATGCAATGGTACAAGGACAGTTTGTTCAGCAAATGGTGCTGGGAAATCTGGATGACTACATGCAGAAAAAAAAAAAAATGAAGCTAGACTGATACTTCACACAGTGCACAAAAACCAACTCAAACTGGATAAAAGACTTGGACATAAAACCTGAAAAATATATAGAAGAAAATACAAGCAAAACACTACATGGATTACATCTCAGTAACAAATTTAAAGACACTTCCCCCAAAGGAAAAAAGTGAAGGAAAAGATGAACTGGGACTACATCAAATTAAAAATCTTCTGAAGAGCAAAAGAGGCATTAACCAAAACAAAGAGACACCCCAGTGATTGGGAAAAATGTTTTGCATACAATACTACTGATAAGGGACAGATCACAAAGATCTACACAGAGATGATGAGATTCAACAAAAAATAAGTAAACAATCCAGTCAAAGAAAAAAAAAAAATGGGCAGAGGACCTCCCCTGGTGTGGCAGGCTGTTGAGTACAAACCGTTGTGAAGCTGTCTGCAGCCACTGTACCACAGGTTTGATCCTGGCCAGCCAGGGAGATGCCCAATGGAGCAGCATAACTCTCCTGTCTCGCCCACTGCTCCCCTCAGCAGTGTATATAAGTCAGTCTGCCTGTTCTGTTCCCTGCGCTGTCTCTGGTGAAGACTCTCACCTTCCCGAACATCTGATCTATACCCCGGTTCTTGTATGCATGAAAAAATAAATCTTAAAAAAAAAAAAAATTCTATCTTAAAAAAAATGGGCAGAATTGCAAAAAAGACACCTCTCCAAGAGGAAATGCAAATGGCCAACAGGTATATGGAAAAATGTTCAACATCACTTATAATCAAGGAAACGCAAATCAAAACCACAATGTGATACCACATTAAACCAGCAAGGATGACACATTTTAAAGAAACAGGTAGCAACAAGTGTTAGCAAGGATATGGAGATAAAGGAACCCTTCTACACTGCTGGTGGGAATGCAAACTGGTCCAACCGCTTTGGAAAGCAGTGTGGCAGTTCCTCAAACTACTAATACAGATCTTCCATGTGACTCGAAAGCACACAAATACATTAATTCCAAAGAATACCTGCACCTCTATGTTTATTGTAGCACTATTTATAATAGGAAAGATATGAAAACAACACAAATGCCCAAAAATAGGAGACTGGATCAAGAATTTGAGGTATATATACCCAATGAAATCCTATTCAACAATCAAAAATGTTAAACCCATGCCATTCTCAGAAACATGGATGGAGCTAAAAGGAATTAGGCTTAGTGAAATAAGCCAGAAAGATAAAAACATCAGATGATTTAACTTATAGGTGGAATGTAACCAAATAAAGAACCAGGAAAAAAATTACAATAAATTTGAAAAACAAAATTAATAGACAACTAGGGGGAGGGAGAGGGATCAAAACATAGGAGGGAAGAACACTAGGGACTAAGGTGACTGTGCATGGGTGAATTGTTGTGGTAATTTTATGGGGCTACACCTGAGAGAAGAAAGTATGCATTGTACATAAAGGAAGAATGATGTAAAATATATATATGAATATATATACACATATATCACATATATTTAAAAAATGAAAAATACATTTCCCATCTTGAAGCATCTTAGAAGCATGATAGTAAATAAATAAATAAATATTAAGGAAGAAGACAATAACAATGATTTTCTAAAGTAATAAAACATTTTTATATTATTCAGATGCCACCATGTCAGAGAAACTGTTAATATTTTTACTGAATGATAATTTAAGAGAAGCTCAGGTCACCATGGCATGATATGAGCCATATAAACTCATAGAATTTCATACCACTTCCTGGTGTTAGTCTGAAAGACTGGCAGGATGGCAAGCCCAAGTTCATTTTATCATAAAAATTTCATGTTCATCGTGGTCCTTATTGGAGACTGATCACTTCAAATTATCCCGTGAGAACAAATAGACCCTAATATGAGCCATTCTCAAATAGGACGTTATCAGCACATTTGACAATAGTTGAGTGGACACTGAAATTCAAATTAGTAGCATATACTTGTCAATTGTTTTTTTTTTAATATTTATTTATTTATACAAGCACTGGGGTACAGACCAGAGGCATGGAGGGTGAGAGAATTCACCAGAGACAGAGCAGGGAGCAGAAAAGGCAGAAGGACCGAAGTACACTTCTGAGGGGAGCAGCGAGCGAGACAGGAGAGTTCCGCTGTGCCATGTGCGAATCTCCCTGGCCTGCCAGGAATAGAACCAGCACTACAGAAGCTGAGGACAGCTTCACAGCGCTGTGCTAAACCCGCTCTGCACCAGGGAGGCCCAACCTTGTCAATTGTTGATGTTCCTACCATTCACAAGGCTATTCAACAATAACAGCAGCCAAAGTGTATGTCTACCATTTTACATGATCCTCACAATGACATAAATCTAATGGCAGAGAACAATTTAAATCCAAGCAACCCATACTCATTGATTGCCCAACAATATGGAGGGAAAGACACAATTACTAATCTCAGGAAATATTTAATCAAAAATGGCACTATAAAAACATATGTAGGGAATGGTTCAGAAGAGAAATAAGGCAAACTCAGTAAGTGGAGCTGATGAACTCTTGCATTTACAGCTCACATCCATCCTGCAGATATACAAACCTGTGATAATCTTTCAATACAGTAAGTTTAATTTATAGGTTAATGTATCAGTTCAATATCACATAGACCATATATCACATCCAGGATTAAAAATTATTTTGAATCCATGACTTTAAAATTGTGGACTATGCTGCTATGAATATAGAGGTGCATGCCTTTTGATATGAGAGTTTACATATTATTTAGATTAATAACAGAGGTATTGGTTGATCACATGGGATTCATTTTATTTTCTTAAGAAATACATTGTTTTCCATTGAGAATATCAATTTGTATTCTCACCAACAGTATATGATATAAAACATGATGTTCAGAGCATATTATTGCTTATTCCAAGACACAGATGGGAGTCTCAGATTCAAGGTTTTTGATTTTTGTCTTTGATTATGAATGTGTGCCAAACTTTACTGTTAATTGATAGAAAAGACAAAAAATACTTTATTGGTTACATGGGTGTGTTCACATTATGATAATTGTGATGTGGCACAAATTGCACTGCCAATTTGTTAATCCTGAGAGTGACCTGGGAGGAAAAACCCTCTGGGAATAACAAGCTCATAAAATCCATGCTTTTTTTCTGTTGGACACCAGCTGGGCTGGTCTAACAAGACCTGATGATCTGTGTTGAGGAGCAATAGGACCCCTGTGGTGTTTTTCTGCAGGTGAGGAATATGGGCATGAAATTAACAGAATCCTTCCTTCCCCATATTTGTTTTATTTATAAAACAAATACAAATGTGTTCTTTTGAATTGTAAAGATTGTGATATGACATACTGTCTAAAATATTTTATTAAATACTCAGGAAGTTTACAGCCATGAATTAGTGATGGAAAACTGAAAATATTTAAATGATTAGTGTGAGAAGAGAATGAAGCACTCTCATGCTTAGAAAACAATAGTGCATCCTTTCAAGTTAGACAACACACACTGGACAAAGTGGTCTCCTGCTAACTGATCCAATAACATTGTGAAAGAAAAGTTTTGATACTTCAGCTACTGAGTCTATAAGGAGGGTATTTACGTGATGCAAAACAGTTATAATCATGGAGTTGCATTACATGAATGGCTATTTTGCTAAAATAAATTGTTGATTCATAATATATAATTAGTTCAAATCAGAATCAATTTTGAATTCATTTTCAGTTAGAATTTTGTTGCAGGTAGATCTTGTTACCTGTACACTTACCATGCCCTTGCCAAATATATAGCACAAATCCCAGTGAGAGTTTCTTTCAAAATCTTAGAGACTCAAGTTTTAGCATTTCTGTTTCTACTGCATCACCATGGTTTGCACAATTAGATAGTAATATAAAGAGGATAAATACATGTAACATGAACTCTAAGTTCTCCCACATCACTTCATTTAATTTTCTCTGATTTTTCTTTAAGTGTCTGTTATGTAGTCTCTTATCACAAAGACAAGGACAGAAAATTCATTTTTAGTGCCCTGATACATTCCAGAACCAAGAAATTTTTCCTGATATAAAATATGTGCTCAAAACATATTAGTCAATGAATGAACAAATGTCATTTCTTTTTAGTAGGATTACTACTCAAAAATAAAATTTTAATGTTTTTGTAATTTTCCCCTGTTCCTTTTAATTCCAAATTCATGAGTTATAGGGAAAACTCAGGTGAAAAAAAAATAGGGGTGACTTTATACGCTAACAGGTTACATGTCAAGAATACCTTACTCAAATTCTTTCCAACTTGACCAATTCTGGTGTTATTTCCATTTTAATGTTTTAAACTAGTGGTTCCTCCAAGGCAACATCATTGGGTTTGGCTAGATTTAACAGAAATATTCATTCTTCTTGGTGCTAACAACAGGTAAGTCACAGGCAAGCATTTGCTCATATGTGGAGATGGAAAGATACATTAATTAAATACTTAGATGAGATAAAATTAGATTTAGAGTTACCTATATCAGTTGGCATTATCAAACTTATTCTCTCCATCAATTTCCACTAAGGAAGTGCAGAGTAGATGAGGCTGCTTTAGAAGAAGTAGTTTACATGTCTTTTTGGGTGATTTATGGAAAATATTTTTTTTCCTTTTCTTTTTGAATGATCAGATTTATTTAAGTGACTATACAATTACTCAGGCATATATATATATATATTTATATATATATATAGATATACATATATATATATTATTTAGAAAGATTGTCATGGTAAAATGACAGATTTGTTTCACCTTTAAGAAACAACATAACAGGGCCTCCCCTTGTGGCACAGCACATCGGTTGATTGGTTGGCTGAGAGGCTGTTTGCATCCTCTAAAGCACCGGTTCATTCCCTGGCCACCAGCGAGGGTCCCACATAAAATTAAAGAAAGAGAAAAAAAAAAAAGAAAAAGAATAAAAAGAAACAACATAAAAAAAAATTCCCAACATGTAAATTAACAAAGGCTCAAACCCATTCTACTAAATTCTAAGTCCCCAGTCCCTAGTTATTCAAGTATATAAGGTATAATTTTTTTTTAAGTTTTTAGATTTAAGTGTTAAATGTGGATTCTTCTTTCATGAACGTGGCATAATTTTGATTCAAATCAGGGCTTGTTGCAAATGATTACCCTTTCTAACTTGAGTCCTTATATGAATAAAATTAAAATATATGCTGAGTTTGAATTATGTGTTTTCAATCTTAAGAGAGAACTAGCCCAATGCTATTTTAAAATGGCAATTTAGGGCCTCCCCAGTGGCAGAGCTGTTGAGCACTGGGTTGTGAAACTGCCTGCATCCTCTGCAGTGCCTGTTCCATCCCCCGACTCTGCCAGGTGAGGTTCCCACATGGTGCACAGACCTCTTCTTCTGCCCACTGCTCCCCTCAGCAGTGTACTTCATCAGTCTGCCTGCTCTGCTCTCCCCTCTCCTCTGATGAATTTTCTCACCCTCCCGCGCTTCTGACTGTACTCACTGCTTGTATAATTAATAAATAAATCTTTTAAAAAATAAAATGACAATTTATATTTTTAGCAATCTCAGAGTTGTCCTTTATAACAAATCTTATGATAATTTGATTTTATTGTTTAGCCATTAAATATTGGGGAAATTAAACTAAAGGGACTAAAACAAGTTTATGTGTGCTGGAAATTGTCAAAGTCAGATATTAAAACTATTTTCTTACACTCTAGCCTGTTCTCTTTCTACAAATCCCAAAAGCAAAAAGTGATTTATATTGAGAGAGAGGAGAACCTAAAAATGATAGCCAAGATTTCAGTAACATTATTGGATGCCAGGTACTAATATCTATATAAACAGGATTCTCCCAATGACACTCTGAAGTGAAGGACAGCTCTGATGGCCCTTTGGCTCGCAGTGAACTTGACCATTGATTTGCAAAGTGTCATGGGGTTAATGAGTGTCAGACACCAGACTTCGCTTGTGTGATTCTGTGGAAAGGTCCAGATTCTGTGTAAAGATAAGTGCCAAGTGAGGAAGAGTAAAGTGACATTGGAGCTGAAATAAATAGAGACTGGGAATTCACATAATCAAACTGCAGTGGTTTATGCCAATGTGTCTGTCTTATCACTTTTGGGCATATTTCTGTATGTATTGTTCCTTTCTTTGTCAAAGAATGATTTTCATAACTTATTTACGATGTTAAAAATTAATTTATTTGAATTGTGTGATATAGGTATGTTAGTGAGTCCCTTAGAATCTAAATTACAGTGACTAAATTGCATGTTTTAGATCAAGAGCACTTGTTTTAGTGATATCAGGTCATAGAGAGACTTAAGACTTGGGAAGAATTAGGCAAATTCTATTCTAGGATGCAGAAACAGACCTGATCTGATTCTGGTATAAAATTATTCCAGCTCAGACCTGCTTCAAGATTTAAAGACTAAAGTGTTGAAAATTACATATATATATATATATATATATATATATATATATATATATATTGCTCAGTTTTGAACAAGAGGTTTGTATTTGGACTTCACAGTATTTTTATACTACAATCTGTAATTGTTGGAAGACAGAAAAATATAGTGAAGTAGCTTGAAACACCACCATCAATAAAAAAATCACAAGTTAAATTTGAGTACTTTGTAATCACATTCACATACATACATATGCATATAAATACGTACACCATTTAGATGAATGCAGACATGTGAAATTTATATATTTATGAAAAGTATACAGAGTCAGGAGTTTATAATCTCCCACAATTAGGAGAGTGTAAACAAAACCCAATATTTTACTTAAGAATGTAATGAGGTTGTCGCATTGTGATAGATATTAGATTCAACTTGTATTTCAATGAGTACTTGGAATTCTATAAATAATTCCAATAGTAAAACCTATATCACTTTCTACATATCCGGTAGCAGATATTAAAGTTGCCTCTGCCTCCTTACCTTACTATGGTAAACAATACCAAAATTAATATTTTGTGCAAAGTAGTCTACTTCTTTTGATTTACAAATAAGATTGCCCAGGAGTTAAACGACAATTGAGTTTCTGGAATTAATTCACTTCCTTTTGTTGTAACTTTGTTGACAACTTTAGATCAAAAACTAAAATTTTTATTGAATGTGATTGTGACCTTGCAGCGATTTGGTATTTCTTAGCTAGTTTGTAAAGTCAATAAGGCTTGAAATGTTATTACAGAAATAGGGGTTAGTTGACTGTAGTAGAGACTATGGAACAAGAATCCAAGTCTCGAGTCTGGACCCACCTCTGCCAGTTTCCCTTGCAGTGCCTCATTTTCCAATTGTAAAAAGGCCATGAGTATAATTGACCATATAATGTACTTGTCGATTGATCCCTGGTACACACTCAACAATGCATGGGCAGAGGATAATCTCCTATTAGTAGCATGTCTCAACTTTGTTTATGTTTTAAAGTTAATAAGATTATTTGTTAATCTTGGTGTGCTGATTTCCTGTAACTATTCTATCAAATTATCACAAATTCAGTGGCTTAAACTGTAAATGTACTGCCTTACAGTTCTTATCATCGGCAATCTGAAATTGGTACTGCTGCTCTAAATGGATGTTTATAGAATCAGTTTCTTAGCATTCTGAATTTCTAGGGATCACTCACACTCATGGCCTCATTGCCCCCTCCATCTTCAACAATTCATTTGAATCACTGTGACCTTTGTTTCTGATGTTGCTTCTCCACTGCCTACAGCCTCCCTCTCTCCTGTCTCTATCTTCTATGCTTGATCTTAGCCAAAAGGCCAAGAAGTGATCTCCTGTCTCTATCTTCTAATGACTCTTGTAATTATGTTGTTAGCAACAGGAATTTCTCCTCTTCTCACCATTCCTAACTTAATAACAAAGCATCTTTCATCCAGTAAGGACTGTATTCATATGTTCTGAAGATTAGCAAAAATCTTAAGGGATTTTTGTAGAAGTTGAGGGACATTATTCCAGTTTTCACAAGTAGTTTTATTCAATACATAAATAAATCTACCATAATTTTACTAGATTTAATATTATACCAAATTAATAGTAACATTTTTAAGATATATTTTTTTCTTACTTTAAAGTTTATTTTTATTTATTTGTGCATATGAGAACTGGAGTGTAGGCAGAGGTGGGGGGGCAGAGGGAGGTGATAAGAGCTTTCACCAGAGACAGAGTGGGGAGCAGAACAGGCAGATCTACTTAAATACACTGCTAAGGGGAGCAGTGGGCAAGACAGGAGAGGTCTGTTGCACCATGTGTGTTAGCTCCCTCGCCAGGGATAGAACTCATGTTGCAGTACTTGCAATAGCTTGATAGTGCTGAGACTTTACCCCTTGCACCAGTGGGAAGGTTCCAAGACACATTTTTTTTTTTTTTTAATGAGAGATTGACTACTAAGAAAAACAATGCATAATGATTTTCTGTCATTTTGTATTTTTAATGAAAGTTGGGCTCAAAACTCCACAGTCCAATCTCTACATACATTTAATATCTGAAGCTACAGTTATCTTCAAACTGTAATTGGGACTAACTGAGTGAAGACCTATTGCAGTAAGGAGCAGATTCAGAAGAGAGAAAGTGGTGAGTCCTTTTTTTTAATTCATTTATTTACTTTTTTATTTAAATTGTGCTGACTTCTATCTTTGACCAAATAGTTTACTGATTTTAAGTCACAGTAAATGATTGTCTCAAATTCATAAATATGAAATCCCAATGCTTTAACGTAAATTTGTACTGTTATTTCATATTGGAAATGTATGATATATTTTGTTGCTAAAATCAGCTTTCTATTAGAAAATATGTTTGTATTTTGATTTGAGAAAATCTAATTTGTATTGAAGATAAACAGAAGAAGTAATTTACTTTTTATTTCCCTTTAGCAAATGTTATGAAAAATGTGTGGATGTGTTTTAAAGCAATTCTAGAAGTCTATCATCTTAAAAATGAAAACAAGCAAACAAAAACCCAAGAGCATTTTTTATATTTTGAATTGTTTAATATTGATTCCCTTAAAAGTACAAATGCTCACCATTGCCAGACTTTCTTTCATATCCTTATATACATTTTTTTATAAACAGTCAAAAATCCTTGCTCATATTTACCGCACTTTCTAAAACGGGTAGAGTACAAAATGTAAAGAATATTTGTGAAATGTTGAGAAATACGAAAAAAATAAAGCCTTCAAGTGTTATCATTGTAGTACCCTCTGAGAATGTGGGTTTTGAGCAAAGTCTGGAAGTGCACAGAGAATGATGTGGCTCAGCTGTGGAGCCCAGGTCTGGGTTGCTGTAGAAGCAAAGTACTTGGGCTGGAGGCTCACTCAGTATAATGGTGCAAGATCTGTAGGAATGCCCAGGCAGCTGCAGCATCAGGGCAAACATTCAGGAGCAGGTAGTCATCTTCTGATGACTTCAGAAGATAAAAACATTAAATATGATGAGTCTTGAAGTTGAATATGAAGTGTCATAGTGTTTTAAGCAGACAGTGAGAGTAGGTTTCCCAAGATCACATTTACTTCTTTCTGCTGAGGTCAGGCTAAATGTATATATATGAGAAAGAGAATGGGAGATGCTTATAAATATACTGAAATAAACAATGTGAAATCAGACAACTTAAACAAGTAATTCATGAAATAATATCTAAACATTTTATGATATCACAAAGATACATGCATACACACAAACACACTCATAACATAGTTGAACATTGTTCTCATTTCTGACACAAAGCTACTCAACCCTTGATTTCCTAAAGAAAAAGAACACTGTGGATGTCTTGTTAGTCATAATAAGCTTGTCAAAGGATACCTGAATTTATATTAATGAGAAGACTTAGGGAAAGTCGTTTTACATAGAGGTTCAGGTGCCAGTGACTAGTCATACTATTAGAAATTTGGCATTTTTGCACTCACAATTCTATATCGAGGAAGTGTGCAAGAGATTTAATTAATCATCAATGGCATATGGTTTAATCAATTATTCCCAAATTATGAAGCTTCCGTAAATACAAAAGGATTCGGTTTAGACAGTCTCTAGGTTGGTTAACACGTGAAAGTACTTGAAGGGTGACTTATCCAGAGAGGGCAAAATGCCCCTGGAGTTCCCCATGTACCGTGCCCTAGGCACCCTAGGCACAACTTTCAATGGGTTGATCCTGCTTTAAATCCTTTTATAATACATTATCAGTCTAGTAAGTAAAATATTTTTCTGAGTATTATGTAACACTTTAGAAAATAAATTGAACCCAGGAAAGTGGTCATGAGAACAACTGACTTATAATCTGTGCTTAAGGAGCACAAGTAACAACTGTACTTGCAAGTAGCATCTGAAGGAAGGTCTAGTCTTATAGAAGCGAGCCCTTTACCTATTGTATATGAAGCTATATCCAGGTAGATATAATGAGAAATGAAGTATAAGATGCCCATTTGGTGTCTGGAGCGTTGAAGAATTGCCTTATGTGTAGGAGAAACTTCGATACTTTGGACACCAAATATGGGACCAAGAGTGTCAAAATTATTGAGCGGAGAGGAGACATACAGTGACATACTGTTTTTTTTTTTTTTTCTGTACACACTTCCTTTCCTGTCATTCACTTTGTCTTTTAATAATAAAGATTATCAATGAATCAAGCACCACTTTCCACAACCACAGTATTTATTGGGCAATATTGTAAATGACATAAACACAGTGAAAATGATATATATTTAACACTCTAATCAATGTTTATCTTAACAAATACCAAATTTATGATGCAATTAGCATAACATATTTCAGCATCAACACAGATACTATATAAAAATAGGTTTGAGTTGTTGTGTTTTATTTATATTTTGTGTGTGTGGGACCCTCGCTGACGGCCGAGGAACGAACTGGAGCTGCTGTAGGCAACCTCGCAGCCCAGCGCTCAACCTCTGCGCCACCAGAGGAGGCCCTGAGTTGTTGTGTTTTAACAAGGAGAAGTATATCTAGACTGTTTGATATCTCCTAGTCTATTTTTTTCTAGCATTTTACCTTGCAAAAAAGTCATCCTGACCTCTGAGGTGACATCTCTATTGTGAGATTCTCACAAATTAAAGATTTCCTCCTTTTACTTCCTTGTCTTTGTGGCTTCCTGCTCCCCAGGTCCTGACATAAGCAATGTCAATGAGGAATAAGAATTCATCTTCTGACTTTATCCTCCTGGGGCTTCTGGTGAGCAATGAAGCCACAGGGTTTGTCTTCACAGTCATCTTGGCTATTTTTGTAGTGGCTGTAACTGCAAATGTGGTCATGATATTTTTGATCCAGGTGGATTCCCGCCTTCACACACCCATGTACTTTCTGCTCAGTCAGCTGTCTATCATGGACACCCTTTTCATTTGTACCACTGTCCCAAAGCTGCTGATTGACATGGTTTCTAAAGAGAAGACCATTTCTTTTGTGGCTTGCGGCATCCAGATCTTCCTCTACTTGACCATGATTGGCTCAGAGTTCTTCCTCCTGGGCCTAATGGCCTATGACCGCTACGTGGCTGTTTGTAACCCTCTTAGGTACCCAGTCCTGATGAACCGAAAGATGTGTGCTCTGCTGGCTGCTGGTGCCTGGTTTGGTGGTTCCCTGGATGGTTTTCTCCTCACTCCCATCACCATGAATTTCCCCTTCTGTGGCTCCCGCAGTATCAACCATTTCTTCTGTGAGATTCCTGCTGTTCTCAGATTGGCCTGTTCTGACACATCCTTGTATGAAACGCTGATGTATATCTGCTGTGTACTCATGCTGCTTATCCCTATCTCTATCATCTCAACCTCCTACACCCTCATCTTGTTAACAGTCCACCGCATGCGTTCTGCTGAAGGCCGCAAAAAGGCATTTACCACTTGTTCTTCCCACTTGACTGTAGTTAGCATTTTCTATGGGGCTGCCTTCTACACGTATGTGCTGCCTCAGTCATTCCACACCCCAGAGAAAGACAAGGTAGTATCTGCCTTTTATACCATTGTCACACCCATGCTTAATCCTCTCATCTATAGTCTCAGAAACAAGGATGTCTTGGGGGCTTTTAAAAAGATATTTGCACGTTGTTCATCTGTGCAGAAAGTAGCAACAAGTGGTGATTAGATATTCAATATTTTGATAATAGGTCTTCCTAAAGATATCATCTGTTTCCTGTTTCAGAAGAGACCATTTGTTCAGTTGTCAAAGATTATTTACAATTCACAATTAAGAAGGTTTATCTTGTCTGGTTTCTTGATCTCAGTGGGATGAAACCAAATTGTTTTGTTATTTTTATGGAGACTTTCAGGCAAATTATCAAAAATAATATACTACTCAGTAAGTTAAAGAATTCATCAAATCCTAGTTATTGCATCTAGGGGGAAAAGAACAGGTATCAGATTTATAGCAACACTTTCCAGATCCCCTTAACTCTTAACTAAGTTAAATAAATCACACAACAATATTGTAATGCTACCAAATTTGGGTGCCAAAAGTTATGTTATTATTTTTGTATCTATAAATAAAATCAATACCCATTCACAAATGACAAAGAGAAATCACAGAATTTAAATCATGTATTTTATTATTGGACTTATCTCAGTGAACTAGAAATTCTAAAATCATCTTCATATCATGTTGCTGAAATTAATAATGGTCAAACATGAGACAACAGTAAATAGTGGCTGAAATTATAAAGTGACAATGAGTTATGCATTTTCAAGCACTAAACATCAATTCAAAGTAAAAATACTCTATTATTTAACATCAATGCACTCCACTGTAACTCTTTCCACATTATTCTAACAGCAGAATTGTAACCAGGGTAAAGTCTATGGGAAGAAAATTTACATTTTCTCATTCTATGATTGAACAATAGGACTTCAATATGTTTTGTTTTTTTTTTTCCCCTGAGTGAGATGCAAATTTCCTAGAGACTTTTCCATAGAGCTATAAATTGATGATATGTACATTTTTAAAAGGAGAAATTTATGGAGATAGAATGTGGGAACTATGTTGAATGTGGAAAGACAATTTAGGAGACACCAAATGATAGAAAAGGTAAAGTGAGTAGGTTAGTTACAAAACAAGATTTAGCACATATATATGATATATACTAGGAAACAAACTCTCTAAGGAAATATACTTCAATAATGTTTGAACTCAAGCAAAAATAAATGGGATTTTGATTACTGAGATTTTTGTAAATCACAAGAGAGGCAGGATTAATGCAGGATGAATCAAGTATACATTTGTCAAACAATTTTGAAATGCTTATTTGATATTGAAGCTTCTTAGATATCAGATTAGAGTTCTAAATGAAGAAGAGTGTTATTTGGGGCCTCCCTGGTGGCACATGCAGTTAAGTCTCAGCACTATGAAGCTATCCACAGCCACTGCAGCACAAGTTCAATCCCAGCAGACATCTCCTGTCTTGCCCTCTGCTCCCTTCAGCAATGTATTTCAGTAGATCTACCTGTTCTACTCCCCACTCTGCTCCACAATCTCTGGTGAATCCTCTCTCCCTGCTGACTCTTGTATGCATAAATAAATAAAATAAATTTTTAAAAAGAATGTTATTTGGTAATCTTTAGAGTAAAATGATTATTTAAAGACAGAGTATTAGTAGGCATCACACTTACATAAGACTGAAGTTTGAAACTAGATGGAGAAAATGATTTCAGTTGGGAAGCAAGTTAACAAGAGATTGGAGATTGATGGCATGAAATGTTCAAAGATGAATAATCAACTGCAGCAGGTGTAGTGTCTCATGGATTCAACTAAACTAAGAGTTTACCATTGCACTTAACAACATGGAAATCACTTGTGAACTTATTTTCAAAGGAGTTGTGTTTTGAGAGGATTAAGGGCAAAATAGAGTTAAGGGAGTGGATAATTGAGTAGAGTATAAATACAGTTTGTTTTTATCAATTATCTATCTGTCATCCTCTATTTGAATAAGAAATGGAATGGTAGCTAGAAGGGAAGGTGATATCTATTTATTATGTTATTGTGAGACATCATACATAATGTAAGGAAATTATTCTTTTCAAATAGTAAATTGATGATGGATAAAAAACATCAGAACCTTCCATAAAAGGATGATCTTTGAAAGTGTCAGAGAGCTTAGACAGCGGTTTAGAAATGGAAATATTGACCTTTCCTATGAGCATGACCGTTCCATTGACTATAGTAAGAGGCAAGACAGAGCTATGTGATACAAATAAATTATCTTTCAATAATTTCTGTTTTCACAGTGCACTTAGAATAAAAGGGGATTGTTTAAAAAAAATGAGAAGAGACGAGAAGTATCTTATAAAGTAGGCAGGGAATGAACAAGGTGTAGATATTAGCATTGTAGAGTATTCTAACTAACCGCATATGGATTAATTTATAACTTTCTCATAAGCATATTTGTCAGATCACCAATAAGTTTATTTAGCATTTCGTCTAGCAAATAGGTAGCACTAAAGTGTTACATATAATTAATTAATATAACAATGATAATAATGACAATAGTAGCTGCTATTACTATTTCTGCAAACTTATGTGAGTGAACATGGGGTAGTCATGTATGCTTTTCCTATACCTAGAATTGACAGCGTAGAAATGCTGCTCATTGTTTTGGTTTCAATGAATTTGTCCCTTTTTGCAATTAAATCCTGTCTAACCAACATTCTTCCCCAAGTGAGCTTATCATATAACATGGTGTGACTTGTATCACAAGGTAACATCCAATCCGTTAACATACTGTAGGGTAAATGATTTTCAGGCTTTTCTGCCCTCACACCATTAGGATTGCATGCCTGATGATGGGCACCTGCATTTTGTTACATTGTTATATTCAGTTGTATTGTTTACTTCTGTGGACCATGGGTGCAGTATATATTTTTTTTATTTTTAAATATTTACTTATCTATGCATACAAGAACTGGGGTACAGGCCAGTGGTGTTAGGGGTGAGAGGATTCACCAGAGACAGGGTAGGGAACAGAACAGGCAGATGGATGGAAAGACATTGCTGACGGGAGCAGTGGGCGAGTCAGGAGAGATGTGCTGTGCCATGTGGGTTGCTCCCTGGACAAGGATTGAACTTGTGCTGCAATGGCTGAGGATACCTTCATAGATTGTGTCTTAACGCCTTGCACCTGGCTGCAGTATTTATATTCACCAAGAGAAGCAGAAGAAGAGAAAGAGCGCACCAAGGTAGAGAGAATGCCAGAGAGCCCGGTAAAGAGTGAAGATTCGCCGGGGCTAGGGTCCTATCGGCTTCCTGCACCCCCCACCCCAGGCACCCCTGCCTAGTATGTACCTGTTTGCTGCACTATATGTAAAATTTCTATAAACACCTGAAAAAGCCACTGAGGGTTTCAGGACTCTCCTTTACCCATTTTCTCCAATCATAGAAAACCTGCTTTGTGCCTTCTGGCACTACACATACTTAGCCCACCCTAAGATTCTCAAAAACAATTTCCCTTAACACAACGAGCCTTTATAGTGGTGCTTGTGATGGCATCTCTGTTTAAAATTTGGATTCAGTATCTGCCATTCTCACTGGTGTAAGATGGTATCTCATTGTAGTTTTGATTTGCATTTCCCTGATTACAAGTGATGTTGATCATTTTTTCATATGCTTGTCGGCCATCTGCATTTCTTCTTTGGAGAAGTTTATTTTTAGCTCTTCTTCCCATTTTTTGACTGGGTTGTCTACTTTGTTTTGGTTGAGTCTCATCAGCTCTCTGTAGATTTTTGTGATCAGTCCTTTATCATTAGTGTTGTGTGCAATTTTTTCTCCCAAACCGTGGGGTGTCTCTTTGTTTTGGTTACTGTCTCTTTTGCTGTACAGAAGCTCTTTAATTTGATGTAATCCTAGCTGTTTATCTTTGCCTTCACTATCACTGCTTTGGGTGATGTGTCTTTAAAGATGTTACTGAGGTGCATGTCATGGTATGTTTCGCCTATATTTCCTTCTATATATATTATGGCTAGCAACAACAAATATTGGTGAGGATGTTGAGAAAAAGGAAGTCTCCTGCACTGCTGTTGGGAGTGCAAACTGGTCCAGCCACTATGGAGAGCTGTGTGGAGATTCCTCAGTCTGCTAAAGATGGAGCTTCCATATGATCCAGCAATTCCACTCCTAGGTATTTACCCAAAGGACACAGAAACATTAATTCAGAAGAACACCTGCACCCCTATGTTTATAGCAGCACTATTTACAATAGCTAAGCTATGGAAACAACCCAAATGCCCAAAAATAGATGACTGGATCAAGAAGATGTGGCACATATACACATTGGAATATTACTCAGCAATCAAAAAAGATAAATCCATGCAATTTGCAGCAACATGGATGGAGCTGGAAGGGATCATGCTCAGCAAAATAAGCCAGAAAGAAAAAGAAAAATACCGGATGGTCTCATTCATAGCAGGGATTTAGAAACCTAAGTAAAGGACCAGGAAAAAGAGTTATTATAATAAAGTAAAAATCAAAATCAACAAGCAACCATAAAACAGAGACACAGAGACACACTATGGGGGTGGGGAGGGGGGAGAATGGAGTAGTATCAAAACAAGGGTGGTGGTAATTGTATGGGGACTATAACCAAGATGAAAATGCATACATTGTGCAAAAATGAAAAATGATATAAAAATATATGTAAAATAGAACAAAAAAAATGATAAGTTCTTAAACTTCAAAAAAAGTTTGGATTCATACTTACTGTGAAATGTTATCTCTTTTAACAATCCCTAAATTGAATTCAGTGCACATCCTTTGTATTCTGATAAATTTTACAAAAATGTTCAGACTTGTGTCTTGGTGTCTGCTCAATAAGTGATAATTATTGAGTTCCAAAGCCCTCAGATACAGGATGTGAGCTGTAGCCCAGTTCAGTGTCTGCAGAAATGACGCCTTTTGCACCCGGCTCCCATGTCAGGGCACCTGGTTTCTGATTACTCAGTGAGGGACATTCATGTCAGTAAGAGCTCCCGCACATCTCCCCACAAACCTAAGTTGTAGGCTTGGGTACCTGGGCAGCCACGATCTGCGTTTGCTTTTCGAGCACATGCTGCTCTTCCACACAAGCTTACCAGCTGGCCTTGGGCTATTTGTAGGTCTCTCCACAGAGTCCTTGTTTTTCTCTAATGGTGCCTGGAGCTATTTGCTCACCTCTGTGGCTATTCCTGCATGGTTCTCCACAGTTCCTGTTTGCGGGGTGTGGTGCCTGAAATAGTTCCTTTTTATTCAGTAACCCACTTGATGTGTAGTTTGTTCTTGGTTTTTTGCTTTTATATTTCCCTCCTTTCTGTTGGTCAGAGAGTGACAACTCTGTGGGTGGTGGAGGTTAGAAGGGTTCTGAGCTTTCCTCTCTTCTCCTCCTCTTTTATGGCAACTTTCCTCTTCAGGCAGTTTGCCAGAGTCGCCCTATTCATTTTCCATGTCCCAGTTCTTGCAGGGACATGCCTCTTTTCCTGCCTATTAACTTTTTTTTTTTTTTTTTTTAATGGGAGGACTTACTCACAGCGTTTCCCTGCCACTGGGTTGATTCTTCTCTCAGTGCAGTATTTTTGTCCTTATTCCAACTATTTCAATCTTTATCTACAGATTCCAAATTAGACTGAATTTAAGACCATAGGATTATAGTTAAAGCATCTTTATCTTTGATTTTAGAAAAAAATCTGCACTGTATCCTTAGGCATGGTAGTTAGCCTCTCTGCCTAACAATTTCTTTTTTCTTTTTTAAGTTTTTCAAATATCCAGAAAGGGGTGAAACTTCTTGTAACAGATTTTCTGAGTCTGATTAATGCTTCTTTAGGTAAAGAAAGTTCTGCTTTATCATCTGTGCATTTTAAAGGCACAGATTTCAATAAGTGTAAGATAAACTATTGTCAGGCTTTCTGTCCTCCGGCCATTAGGGTTGATGATGGATCCCTGCAGTCCTGAATGATGCCTCATGGTCGGCACCTGTATTTTGTAACATCACTATATTCAGCTGCATTGTTCACTTTTGTGGGCCCTGGCTGCAGTATTTATATTCGCCAAGGGAAAGTTGTAGAAGGCCAGAGGGCCCAGTAAAGAGTGAAAATTTGCAGGGGACTGGGAGGCCTGCCAGTCTTCTGGCCCCCCAGCACCCTTGTCTGCTGTGTACCTGCTTGCCGCACTGCATGTAAAAGATCGATAAAAACCTGAAAAATTCACTGAGGGCTCCAGGACTCTCCTTTACCCATCTGCATGCATCATAGTGAACCAGCTCTGTGCCTTCCTGGCACTACAGTTATTCAATTAAATAAAAATATACATCAGGTGCTATATTCAGAACCATTTGTGATTACATCTGAGCCTTATATATATTCCCCTTTATATTGTGGCTTGCTAATCTGAATTCACATGGAAGATAAGGTCTATTTTTTTTAAAAAGGGGGAGTAATTTTTTAAAAAGGGGGAAATTTTTCAAATTCTATGTAGAACTCCAGTAAGTGTTAGAATGGGATAGCCCTCTATTAGGGAGCAGTGTGACATTTTCCACACTACCAGGGTTCTATTAAGTATGGGCAAATGAACATATCAACATCAAACAGTTTGGCTGCATATTCTAAAGTACAATGTGGTAGACCAGTATATTTATCTTGTGTTCAGGGGCATGGCACATCAAGGAGAAAAAGAGGTGAAGAGTTCACATGAAGTCTTCATGTGAAGGAAAAGGTCACCTTATCCTTACCTCATAGTAAAGTTGAGAATCTTATTTTTTAAAGATTCTTTTATTTATGTATACAAAAACTGGGGTACAGGCCGGAGGCATGTAAGGGGGTGACAGAATTCACCAGAGAAAGAGTAGACAGCAAAAGAGGAATATTATAAGGCACTAGTTGGGGGCATGGTATGAAAATATATATTCACAGAGATTTACACCTATAACCCCAAAACATACAATGATGTAGACAAACTTTCTCAGTAAACATAATTAAGAAATAAATAAAATAAGCATGTGACCTAAAAAAAGTAAAAAAATAAAATTTGGTTTCATATAATTCCACTAATGGTAGTAAAAAATTGTAAAAAATAAATCTTTTTTTTAAAGATTTTTTTATGCATACAAGATCTGGGGTGTAGGCAAGAGGTGTGGGGGTGAGAGGATTCACCAGAGATAGAGTGGGCAGCAAAACAGGCAGATTGAATGAAATACACTGCTGAGGGGAGTAGCGGGTCAGTCAGGAGAGATCTGCTGCACCAGGTGGGTCACCTCCCTGGCCTGGGATCGAACTCCTGCTGCAGTGTCTGCAGATAGCTTCATAGTGCTGCAACTTAACCCCTTGTGCCACCAGGGAAGCCCGAAGATGAGATTCTTAAAAAGAAAGGACACGTTAACTTCTAAACACACAACTGAATGAGCTCTCCCCTGAACTACTTGTATGCCATAAAAGGGAGAATAATGAATGATTCTCCAATTAGGAAAAGGGCAGAACCTTAGGATGTGATTCTCTTCATTAATGAGGGAAAAGTGAAGCACTAAGTAATTGAGGACAGATATCCCCCCTTAGTCTCAAGGGATTTAATTGATCTCAGCTCAAAATCATGCCAAAATGGGGTATCTTCCCCTCTGCACAGAGGGGAAGGAACAGAGGTTAGGATGAGAATGAACAATAACAAAAAAAAAAAAATCTGAACACATATCTCTGTGCTCTATTAAGCCAGTTTGCTTTCCCTCAGAAGTCAGAACTTGTGATTGGATGTGCTTTATTTGTTGGTTGAAAAATATTAATCTCATCTTATTAGATGCAAATTTGAAACTGTTTGTCCTTTAGATTGACAGCATTTTTCTTAATAAATGCACAAGCAGGTAATTCTAAATTTATGATACAATCATTTATAGTCTGGGCCATGAGTCAGTTAGACCCAAGTGGCAGTTGAAAAATCCTAGGTTGTATGAGGTTGACCTGCAAAATATTTAGTGATTTTGCAAGCTTCTATAGTAGCATAACTTATAAAGTCCTCATGCAATGTGAAGATGATATTTTTAGGCAAAAAATAAATAAAAAAAAAACTCAGAGAGGTTTGTTTTTCAGTATAGACTATATAAAACACAGGGTATTTCAATGGTGTGCCATTTTTGTTTTAACACACAGGGCAACATTTTCGCCTGTTGCCTGTACTTGCTTAATAATGACTCCTTGGGGGTCTCCCTGGTGGTGCAAGGGGTTAAGACTCAGCACTGTGAAGCTATCAGCAGGCACTATATCACAAGTCAGATCCCCCGCCATGGAGCTGACCCACATGGTGCAGCAGACCTCTCCTGTCTCGCTGGCTGCTCCACTCAGCTGTATGTATCAGTCAATCTGCCTGTTTTGTTCCCCATTGTCTCTCCTGTGAATTCTATCACCCTTGCACCTTTCACTTGTAGCCCAGTTCTTGTATGCATAAACAAATAAATCTTAAAAAAAAGAAATTGTCCTTGGGTCTACAAGTAACTCACCACAAGAGGCAGAGTTATATTTTTCTAACTGTGGATAAAATAACTTGTTCAGGCATTTCTAATGTAAACCACCAGTTACTTGTATCAGCAGATATGAAGACTTATTCAGGTTTATGTAGACATTGACACACAACAATAAGGTTTTGGTCAGGTTTTGTTACACTTGCTAAATGGGTGTTTAATCTGAAACTGAGGTGTTGGAAAAGAGAGGGTTAATGAGAATAAGATGTTGATTGACAAGGAGTTCATGATGAAACTTAAAGGCAAAATGCAATTCCTATCAAGGTTCCAGTGGCATTCCTCAAATAAATAAAACAGGGCCTCCCTAGTGACGCAAGGGGTTAAGACGCAACCTATGAAGTTATCCGAAGCGACTGCAGCACGAGTTCGATCCCTGGCTGGCCAGGGAGAAACCCACATGGCACAGCAGACCTCTCCTGACTGGCCCGCTGCTCCCCTCAGCAGTGTATTTCATTCAATCTGCCTGTTCTGCTGCCCACTCTGTCTCTGGTGAATCCTCTCACCCCCTATATACCTCTGGCCTGTACCCCAGTTCCTGTATACATAAATAAATAAATATTTAAATAAATAAATAAAAATAAATAAAACAATACTTAATTCAAAAGGAACCACACAGATGCTGAATAGCCAAAAAAAATAATGCTGAAAAAAAATTAAAGGAGACTGATGGTATCACAATCAAATAGATCAAAACATTTTGAAGTTACAGTAATCAAAAGAGTATAATACTTTAAAAAAGGTAGAAAAATGGAATAGAATTGAGAGAGCAGAAGTAAGCCTACACATACATGTACAGGTAATCTACCACAAAAATTCAATATACAGTGGTGCCTCAGGCCTCCCCGGTTGTGCAGCGGTTGAACGCTGGGCTGCAAAGCTGCCCATAGCCTCTGCAGCGCTGGTTTCATCCCTGGCCGCTAGGCGAGGGTCCCACATGGTGCCCAGACCTCTCCTGCCACCCGCTGCTCCCCTCAGCAGTGTACTTCGTCAGTCTGCCTGCTCTGCTCTCCGCTCTGACTCTAGTGAATTCTCTCACCCTCCCGTGCTTCTAACTGTACCCAGTGCTTGTATAGAATGAATAGATAAATCTTAAATACACACACACACACACACACACACACACAGTGGAGTCTCTTCAAAATATGGTATTGGCAAAACTGGAGATGCATGCAAAGGAACAAAAATAGAGCACTGTCTCATACCTTACACAAAAATTAACTCAAAATGTACTAAATACAGAATATATGACCTGAATCTATAATGTATAATTAAGAAATAAATAGGTAAAATATTTCCCGACATTTTCTTCAGAAAAAATTTTGGCAATTCTTCTCCAATGACAAGAAAAACAAAAGCAAATACAAACAAAAATGGTAATACATCAAAATAATGTTTCCTCACAGCAAAATAAATTATCAATAAGACAAGAAGATAGCCTAGTGAATGTAGGGAATATTTATACATAACACATCTGACAAACTGCTATTATCCAAGGCATATAAGGAACTCATAATGACGTAACAAAATGAAAACAATGAACTCAATTAAAAAACATAGACAGAAGAGACAGGTGGTCAACAGTCACGTGAAAAAAATGCTATCATCTCAGAAATGCAAATCAAAACCACAAAGATGAACTCTTGCCACTTGTAATCACATGTCTGAAACTGGAGAGGAAAGTACTAACCAGAATAAATCAGAAGGAGAATGACACATATAGGGTGGTCTCATTATATGAGATATAGAGAAATATAATTGAGGATCTTTCAAAACCAAAACAATAATAAACTACACCTTACTGAAAAACTGGGGCAACCAGAAAGAGGGGTGGGAGGTTGGCAGGGTGGGTTGGGGTAGGGGGCCCAAAAGAAGATGGTGGAATATTAGTAGGGCACTAGTTGGGGGCATGGTATGAAAATATACATTCACCGAGGTTTACACCTATAACCCCAAACCATACAATGATGTAGACAAACTTTCTCAGTAAACAAAATTAAGAAATAAATAAAACTAAGTATGTGACTCAGAAAAAAAAAAACATAAAAAAATAAAGTTTGGTTTGATATAATTCCACTAATGGTAGTAAAAAAATGTGAAAAAAAATCTTTGTTTTAAATATTTGTTTATGCATGCAAGATCTGGGGTGTAGGCAAGAAGTGTGGGGGGTGAGGGGATTCACCAGAGACACGTGGGCAGCAGAACAGGCAGATTGAATGAAATACACTGCTGAGGGCAGCAACACTCAAGACAGGAGAGGTCTGCTGCACCATGTAGGTCACCTCCAGGGATCAAATTCCTGCTGTGGTGGCTGTCAATAACTTCATGGTGCTGCGACTTAACCCTTGCACCACCAGGGAAGCCCTGAAAAAAATTCTTATAATGATCCTTGATCCCATTTAGTTTGAAAATATGTGGTATTTCATTTACAATGCTTTAGTATTTCTCTCACTCCTTTTCTAGTAAAACCATCTGCTTTATCTTAAGACCAGATTTATTTTTCATCTAAAAACAGTTTTTTTAATAGATATTAATTAATAAAATCAACTTACCTTTAAAACATTTAGTTTCCAAATTGCAAGAAATTAAAAAGCTGCCACAGCAGCATCCTTAATAGTTTATTTTTAAGGTGACAAAAAACACATTTTATTTAAAATTATTTAGGTATGCAAATTGGTATCACCATATAAAACAAAATTCTTAAAGTCAGACAATACCCAAGAAGCTAGTTACAGTAATATTTTCTCCTATAAAAATAGAGATAAAAGTAAAATGTGTCTTACTGTTTGGCTTCTTTTAGATTTCTGCATTGGAAGTTATCAGGAATTTGACATGGTGTTCTCCAGCATGTTCCAAAGTCCTAGCTGTCAGCATGCTCCAAAGAGTCCTAGCTCTCATCTACAGCCATCCCAGAGAAAATTAAAATCATTCAGCTGTCTGATAGTTCTCTTGACTGGTAGACTGATAGTTCTCTTAACAAATTTCTGGAGTACAGGGGAAATTTTCTCTACCCTTTGGGATCTTTGAAGGTTGGACGAAAGAACAAATGAACATCAGAACTATTAGTAGGAGAAAATGACAAAATTTAGTAATATACAAAAAATAATTTACATGGTTATTAATTTTAAAGTATAACAGAATTGACTGGGGATATAGAGTCTGCTTTTACAGACTGGGGAAATCAAGGAGAAAGGTCACAGGAATTCACATGCTGGATAAGAAGGAGGTTATCTTACTTCACCTTTTCTCTGCGAGTAAAGATCAGATTCCTAGATACAGAGAACACACTCACTGATAAACCTGCAAATGAGAATGTCTTATATTCTAGATTATAAAAAGGGAAGCAATAGTTGCTTTTCCAATTAGGAAAAAGGCAGAGGCTTAGAGCAACGTGTTTTTTCTTCATTGGGGAAGGATGAAGGACTTAGGAGTAGAATCACCTCCTCCTACATGCCAGAGTGGAGCATCTTGACAAGACTATTTCCTTCCTTCCTTCCTTCCTTCCTTCCTTCCTTCCTTCCTTCCTTCCTTCCTTCCTTCCTTCCTTCCCTTCCTTCCTTCCTTCCTTCCTTCCTTCCGTCCTTCCTTCGTCCTTCCACTTTCTCTCTCTTTTTTCTTCACTCTTGCTGTCTCTCTTCTCTCTCTCTCTCTCTCTCTCTCTTCCCTTTCTTTCTTCATTTTTATTGAGGTAATGCTGGTTTACATCATTGTTTGTATTTGGGAAGTTGAGACTCTGGTGGTGTGATTTGGGTATTTTCACATGCAGTCATGAATAAGACCCCTTGTGGTTAATTAATGGCATGACATTATCCTCAAACAGCACTTTATATTCTTGGTGCATTTCTTAAAATTGTGGATGTTTAAGGGAATAAAACAAAAAATATAATAGAAATATGAACAACATGATGTTATCATGGGTGCCTTTGAATGACACCGATTCAATTTTCCTATGTGTCAGCAGATATTTTCTTCATTGAGCATATATTGGATTGACATCATCATCTTTTTTTTTTAAAGATTTATTTACTTATTTATACAAGCACTGGGTACAGTCAGAAGCACGGGAGGGTGAGAAAACTCACCAGAGACAGAGCGGAGAACAGAACAGGCAGACTGATGAAATACGCTGCTGAGGGGAGCAGCAGGGCGCAGCAGGAGAAGTCTGCATGCCATGTGGGACCCTCGCCTGAGGCCAAGGATAGAACCAGCTCTGCAGAGGCTGTGGGCAGCTTCGCAGCCCGGCGCTCAACCACTGCGCCACCGGGGAGTCCCTAATAGGCAAATTATTCTTAATTTCTGTCCCTAGTAACTTCTTTGTTTTAGTCAATGGCCTTAACAGTCAGTGACTAAAAAGTAGAACCATTGCTGGCCAAAGGTAAGCTGGACCAAGACCCAGCTGGTGGCACATGCATCTCCAGAAGAACCCTGAATGTACTCTAACCTTATCCTTATTATAATACTAAGAGCTCCACTTCTGGTTGGATTTTTATCCTCCATTTTCTGAATATGTGACTTATGAAGAAGCATGTTTTCCTAGTGCAACTGTGAATGGTTGTTCCAAAACCTACTTCCTTCCCTACATGTACAATAACGTCATCCATATAATGGAGAGGGGTTTTTCCTAAGGGGCACACTGATCCTTCAGGTCTTCATGGAGAATTCTGTCACAATCACTTCAATGAGTCTCGACTTCAAAATCAACTGCCTTTGTTAGAGTTCTTATTTAATTGTTGAGTGAAGATTCCAGAACACACTCCCACTGGCTGATAACATTTCTGGTACTCAATGTGGGGCCTTATAGGGTATTCAAGGTACCAGGGACCACCGAATTGACAAGAACATTCCATCACCCCAAGTGTGAGTAGCAGCTTTGTTAAAATTAATCCTTCTCCTTTCCCCTTCCTCTCTCCCACCCTCCCACCTTCCACCCCCCCCCCATTCAATTCATTCAATTCCTCTCTCTCTTGCCCACCTCTAACCACTCTAGTATAGTTGGTACTTGGACATGTTTCACTGGGACTGATCCTTACTTACAGCAACCACACAGTTAATAGCCAAATTGGGTGAATCCTCCTGGAGACTCTTCCAGGCCCAAAGGGAAAAAGTATGCAGGGTGTACATCTGGCTATTGTGAGCTACATCATTATGAGCAGCCTGCCAACTGCACTGACTGATTCTCATTTTTCTTTTGTTCACCATCTCCCTTTTTATTTGGGAGGAATTCTATTGCCTTTATCCTTGTTGCATAGCTTCCTGGGAATACTACATACTTTCCCAGAGTCACTTCCTATGTGAAGACACAATACTGAGGGAAAACCAGACCCCACCCTAGCTCAGTGGCAGGAGCAGGCAGCAGCAGTGGAGGTCTCTCACCTTGCTTTTTCACCACAGGCTGACTCTGGCTCTGGTTCGGGCTCTTTGGAGTCAAACAGCCTTTCTTTTATACTTGGTGTGGGATCATAGAACGGACTGATCAGGTGTGAGCTATAAGCTGATCATTGCTAAATGGTCCAATCATCCATACAATGGAAAATGATACAATCAGAATTTTAGATGAGGCACTCTGAAGGAGGATTTAAGGCAGAGCCAAAGGGAATTGAGTGGACTCTGTTTCTGACCTGCATCCAATGTGGGACTATAGAGATGGTCTTCATTGCTGTGGATCATTCCTTAAGCATTTGAATAGAGGTCATGGAAAAGTGCAACATAAGGTCATCAACTATGACCAGGTTAGAGAATTAACTCAAAGGATGAAAACCTTGCTTTTTTTTAAAATTTTATATATTTTTACATATTTTTTTTTCATTTTTGCACAATGTATGCATTTTCATCTTGGGTATAGTCCCCACACAATTCCCACCACTCATGCAATTTGTAGCAACATGGATGGAGCTGGAAGGGATCATGGTCTTACCCATAACAGGAATTTAGAAAACTTAGAAAATTTAGATCCATTCCATAACAGGAATTTAGAAATCTTAAATAAGGGACAAGGAAGAAGACTAATTATAATAAAGTAAAAATCAAAATCAACAAGCAATTATAAACCAGAGACACACTACAGGGGGGGGAGGAGGGAGTAGGATCAAAACCTTGCTATGTTTTTTAAGTGGCTCATGGAGGTTTTATTGCCGGTTCACTAATCTAAACCCAGAATCAAATGAGGGACAGACTGCTGGCTAGCTATTTCATCATTCAGGCCACTTCTGATATTCACCTTAAACTCCACATATTGGCAATGAGACCCCAGGGTTTCCTTTCAGTACTGGTAAATGAGATCTTTAAATTTTTTAATAGCTGAGATTAGGCCAAGCTCAGCTGGAAGAGATGACTGACTGAGGAGAAGGTATATTTGACAGCCTCCAGCGTGGGAACCCATACTAACAATCCACCAGCAGGATGGGGAAAGTTGTCTTGGCACAACCAGTGTACCTTTTGTAAAAGGGAAAAATAATGATTGGAAAGTGTATTGCCCACCTGGACCCAAAGGATGTGGGTAGGGACAGCCCCTCAAAGACTAGAACTTGCAACCCCAAATGAGGAAGCTTTTGCCTCCAGGGGCCAAGACAAAACATTGGATCCTGGAAAATGACAAATATGTGGTTGGCTGATCCTTAGGTAACTCTTCAATTAGTGGGTAAGGCCCTTAATTTTCAGTTAGATATGGGGGCCACTTTCTCAGTTGTAATTAGACCCGTCAGTCCATTTCCCAATGCTGAATGTTGTATTGTGGGTGTTGATGGAAAATATGAATTAAAAAAGTGTAAACTTCTGTTTGCAAAGTTGGAAATCTCTTGTTATTTCATTCTTTTATTTTTATTCAGGAGTACTACTCATCCCTCTGGGAAGAAACATGCTTTCTTAATGTTTCCAAGAAAACTGTAGACAGTAAACCATACTTCATTAAAACTCTTTTTAAGGGCCTCCCCTGGTGGCGCAGCGGTTAAGTGCTGGGCTGTGAAGCTGCCCACAGCCTCTGCAGTGCGGTTGGATCCCCAGCCACTGACAGAGTCCCACATGGTGCACAGACCTCTCCTGCCACACCCGCTGCTCCCCTCAGCAGTGTACTTTGTCAGTCTGCATGTTCTGCTCCACGCTCTGGCTCTGGTGAATTCTCTCACCTCCCGCACTTCTGACTGTACCCAGTGCTTGTATAAATAAATAAATAAATCTTTTAAAAAATAAAAAATAAAATGATATATTTCAGCTTGTATTATTTTTTTTCCTTAAAGGTCATGGAGATAAGTGCCCTTTTATGGAACAAAATTGTTTTGCATAGTCTTTTTCTCAAAAGCTATATTTACAAATAAAATAAGTGGAACACAAAACAACAACAACAAAAACCAAACAATAAATACTAGAGAAGCTTTAGAAAAGAAGGACCACTTTGCTCTATGGGTAGGAATATATACTGTTCCAGGCCCTAGGAAGTCATGGAGTTTTCTTAATATCAAAATTTTATACCTTATGATCCAGTTTTCCCACTTCTAGGCACCTAGACATAAAATAATTAAAAAAAAACTGTTAATTCAAATGAGTATATACTCTATTATGTTCATTGCAGCACTATTTACAATAGTTTAGTTATGCAAGCAATCCAAGTGTCCAAGGACAGATTAAGTTAAGAAGGACAGATTGGTTAAGAAGATGTAGTATAAAACCACCATGAAATATTGCTCAGCTATTTAAATATATATAAAATCTTCTTTTTTTGTGACAAAATGGATGGAACTGAAAGTGATTATACTAAGTGAAAGGAGCCAAAAGGAGAAAGACAAATACTAGATGACTTCACTCATACATGGACAGACTTCACAAATGGACAGAACAAACCCTGGAAATATCACTGTAGAATTAAGGTTGTGAGAAGGAGAGGGTAGATGATGAGAAATAAAGAGGAGATGGATCCAATGAACTATGGTGTAGGGTAATGGGTACTTTGGTGAACATGGTATTGTAAGATAAATTTAAAGAGATGTAAGCCAGTATTTCATATACAATGTATAATATTGTAATCTTAAGAAGAAATAACACCATGAAAATAGAAAGGCAATAATAGATTTGGAAACCAACAAGAATTGCCAAACATAAAATAAAATCATTATTAAAAAATATAACTGAGGCCATTTTGTGAGGTATCCCGAGGGGCAGCACATTCCCCACAAAAGAGAAATAAGGCTAAAGAAGAAAATGAGATCAATACTGAGGGGCCTATAAAAGTTCTACTCCAAGGGAAGAGAATAGTTCCTCATGACACAGTTCATTACATTGATCAATGTCCTTACTTAAAAACTTATTTGAAGCGAGAGGGGGAGCAACATGGCGGTGAGGAGACGCTGCGAGTAAGATCTCCCATTAAAAAAAAAAGTTAATAGGGAGGAAAAGCGGCAGGTCCCAGTGAGAACTGGGACACGGAAGATAAACGGGTGACTCCAGCAAACTACCCGAAGAAGAAAGTTGCCATAAAAGAGGACTAGAAGGGAGGAAAGCGCAGAACCCTGCTACCCTCCCCCACCCACAGAGTCGGCACTCTCTGACCAACAGAAAGGAGGAAAAAAAACAAACTAAAACGACCAACAAACTAAACTAAACAGAAAGGAGGGAAAAAAAACAAACTAAAACGACCAAACTACGCATCAAGCGGGACTGGGAGTGGAAAGGAACTATTTCAGCCACTGCACCCCGTGAACGGGAGCTGTGGAGAACCCTGCAGGATTGGCCAAGGCAGTGAGGGAACGGCCCCGGGAGCCATTAGAGAACAGCAGAGACCCCCGGAGATCTGCACACAGCCCCGGGCCATCTGGTAAGCTTGTGCGGAAAAGCGGCCCGCTTGAAAAGCAAACGCGGGTCACGGCTGCCCAGGTCCCCACGCCTGCGACCTAGGCTTGTGGGGAGATGCACGGGGGACCTCACTGAGGTGAAAGTCCCTCACTGAGTAATCAGAAACCAGGCGCCCGGACACGGGAGTGGGGTGCAAAAGGTGCCACTGAACTGTGCTACAGCCCGCATCCTGGAACTGAGGGCTTTGAAACTGAGACCCGGGGCACGAAATTTGGGGTGTGGGTCCTCCACGTCGGTGGGGCACAAGGCAGACACAGCACCCCAAAGCCGTGGAGGTTTTCCCTACCATTCCCACTCTGTTCCCTGTCCCACGGGGTGAAAAAAAACAGCTCCCCAAGAACAATAGGAGAGATATCTGGTGCCACCTAGCTTGAAACCAGCAGAAGGCTCCTGGAGGAGCCCGTGGCCAGCTGGGAAGTTAGCCCACCCCAGGCCCCTTCAGACCAGCAGTCTGAGCCCACAGGGGGAGCGGGCACCCACAGCTGGGGCAGACGGGGCGCACAGAAGAGTGTGCCTGAGACTGGACACGCAGGGAGTGCATCCCGCATCGCCATTTTAGGACAGGGACATTTCTTCAGTAAAGACTGCCTGCAGAAGGCTCCCTCAGGAGCCAGAGGTGAGCAGGGAAGCTCGCCCACGCCAGACCCCTTCTGGCCTGCAGTCCAAACCCAGAGGGGGAGCGGGAACCCACCACCTGGGCAGACCAAGCACACAGGGGAGTGTGTCCACACATCGGCATTTTAGAACAGGGACCTTTCTTTAGTAAAGACTGCTTGAAACAGACAGATGGCTCCTGGAGGAGCCAGAGGGGAGCAGAGAATCTCACCCAAGATGCCAGTCAGTCCCAGCAACACACTGTCCCAATACATACGACAAATTAGAAAACAGACAGTAGGGAGTAGAAGAAACACACGCAACCTAACAACTCCTCAGGAAAAAAGCACACCACAAAAAGAAAACCACCCCCCAGATTGCAACGACAGTAACTTGGAAGAACTTCTGAGCCTTCCAGAAAGAGAATTTAAAATTGCCGTGATTAAAAAAAATGACAAAACTCATAAAGGAAAACAACGATCAGAAGAAGGAAATTGAGTCCCTAAAGAGGGAAAACAATGGTCAGAAGAATGAAATTGAGTCCCTAAAGAGGGAAGCAAATGAAACGCAGTAGATCAAAGAATTAATGGAGGAACTAAAGAACTCTGGGAAAAGCAATGAAAGCAGAACAGATGAAATGGAAGAACGAATAAGTACTCTTGAAGACACAGAAATAAAAAGAACCAAAACAGAAAAGAAAGAGAAGTACGAAGGAAAAAGACCGAAGAAAGACTTCGGGAACTATTTGACTCCATGAAGAAAGGAAATATAAGAGTTATAGGAATCCCAGAAGGAGAGGAGAGAGATGTAGGAACAGAGAAAATATTCAAAGAGATAATTGAAGAGAACTTCCCAAATGTGAAGAAGGAGCTGAAAATTGATATACAAGAAGCAAGAAGAACACCAAACTTCCACGACAAAAGGAAAAATACAGCAAGACAAATAATAGTAAAGCTCCCAAGAATCCAGGACAAGGAAAAAATAATGAAGATGATAAGAGGGAAGAAACAGATAACATTCAAAGGAAAGCCAATCAGACTGACATCAGACTTCTCCGAAGAAACACTACGGGCAAGGAGAGAGTGGAGGGACATAGTCAACAGACTCCAAGAAAACAGATGCCAACCAAGAATACTCTATCCCGCAAAGCTCCCCTTCCTCTATGAAGAAAGAATAAGGACCTTCCCAGACAAACAGAAACTCTGGAATTTCATTACGACTAAACCCCCACTCCAAAAAATACTACAAGGAGTCCCAAAGGCAAAACCTTGAGGGACGGAAAACAACGAAATAAGGCCAAAAAAAAAAAAGTTATTAAAAGAATAAATAAATAAAATCAAAGGAAAGACAAACACAATGGCAAATACAGATGCTAACATATCAATATTAACTCTAAATGTAAATGGACTAAACTCTTCAATAAAAAGATACAGAGTTGCAGCCTGGATTAAGAAACAAAACCCAACATTTTGCTGTCTCCAGGAAACACATTTAGCTACAAAATATAAAAATAGACTAAAAGTTAAAGGATGAAAAACAATCCTACAAGCAAATGGACCAAAAAAGAAAGCAGGAACAGCTATACTTATATCAGATAAAACAGATTTCAAACTCAAAAAAATGAAAAGAGACCCCAACGGTCACTATATTATGATCAATGGGACAATACTTCAAGAAGAAATAACACTCATTAACATACACTCACCAAACAAAGGAGAACCAAAGTATATCAGACAACTATTATTATCTTTGAAAACAGACATCAGAGAAAACACATACGTAGTGGGAGACTTCAACACACCACTATCAACAATGGATAGATCAACAAGACAAAAAATAAGCAAAGAAACTAAAACTCTAAATAAGGACCTAGAGTGCTTGGGCTTAACAGACATCTAGAGAACACGAAACCCCAAAAAAACGGAGT
The DNA here is from genome assembly GCF_014898055.3 of Talpa occidentalis. Lineage (NCBI taxonomy): Eukaryota > Metazoa > Chordata > Mammalia > Eulipotyphla > Talpidae > Talpa > Talpa occidentalis. The sequence continues at coordinate 56,734,310 of NW_023601322.1, forward strand.
ACACATTTTTCTCAATCGCACACGGATCATTCTCCAGGATCGATCACATACTGGGGCACAAGACAAACATTAACAGATACACCAAGATTGAAATCATACCAACAATCTTTTCTGACCATGAAGACATCAAACTAGAAATAAACCATAAAAAGAAGGCAAGGAACTTTCCTACCTCATGGAGATTAAAAACCACACTACTGGAAGACCACTGGACTAATGAGGAGATCAAAGAAGAAATTAAAAAATTCCTTGAATTGAATGACAAGGAGGACACCAATATCCTAAATGTATGGGATGCAGCAAAAGCAATAATAAGAGGAAAATATATAGCAATAGAAGCTCACATCAAGAAACAAGAAAGAACTCAAAGAAACATCCTAATCTCAAAGCTCAAAGATCTAGAAAAGGAACAACAACAACAACAAAAAAAAAAACCCAGAACCAGTAGAAGAAAAGAAATAATAAAAACCAAAGCAGAAATAAATGGAATTGAAACTAAAAAAACAATCCAAAAGATCAATGAAACCAAGAGCTGGTTCTTCAAAAAAATCAATAAAATAGACAAACCCCTGGCCAGGCTCACAAAGGAAAAAAGGGAGCAAGCACAAATAAACAGGATCATTAATGAAAGAGGAGAAATCACAATGGACACAGCAGAAATCAAAAGAATAATCAGTAACTACTATGAACAGTTATATGGAAATAAGTTCGACAATCTAGAGGAGATGGACAAATTCCTACAACTCTACAATCACCCAAAGCTAGATAAAGAAGAAATAGAACACCTAAACAGACCAATTACAAGCAGCGAAATTGAAATGGTAATTAAAAACCTCCCCAAAAACAAAAGCCCAGGACCTGATGGATTTACAAATGAATTCTACCAAACATTCAGAGACGAATTAGTGCCTATCCTCCACAAACTCTTCCAAAAAATTGAGAAGGAAGGGACAATACCAAACACATTCTATGAAGCCAACATTACACTAATACCAAAACTGAACAAGGACAACACAGAAAAGGAAAACTACAGGCCAATCTCCCTAATGAACACTGATGCAAAAATCCTCAATAAAATTTTAGCTATCAGAATCCAACAATGTATCCATAAGATAATTCACCACAACCAAGTAGGATTCATTCCAGGGACACAAGGATGTTTCAACATCTGAAAATCAATCAACGTTATCCAACACATCAACAAAAAGAAATATAAAAACCATATGATAATATCAATAGATGCTGAAAAAGCTTTTGACAAAGTGCAACACCCATTCATGATAAAAGCCCTTGAAATTCTTGGGATACAAGGAACATACCTCAACATCATAAAGGCCATATATGACAAGCCAACAGCCAGTATCATTCTCAATGGTGAAAAGCTGAAAGCAATTCCATTAAGATCTGGAACAAGACAAGGATGTCCACTCTCACCACTGCATTTCAATATAATACTGGAAGTCCTAGCCAGAGCAATAAGACAAGAGAAAGACATACAAGGAATCGAAATAGGAAAAGAAGAAGTCAAACTATCACTATTTGCAGATGATATGATAATATTCATAGAGAACCCCAAAAACTCCACAGAAAAACTGATTCAACTCATCAATCAGTTCAGTAAAGTGGCAGGATACAAAATCAACGCGCAAAAGTCAGTAGACTTCCTATACACAAACAATAAATCTGAAGAAGAAGAAATAAAAAAAAAATCCCTTTTATTATCGAAACAAAAAAAAATCAAATATTTGGGAATAAATCTAACAAAAGAGGTAAAGGACCTATACAAAGAAAGCTATAAAACACTGTTAAAAGAAATAGAAGGAGACACAAAGAAATGAGAAGACATCCTCTACTCATGGATTGGAAGAATAAACATTATTAAAATGGCCATCCTGGGCCTCCCCGGTGGCTCAGCGGTTGAACACTGGGTTGCGAAGCTGCCCGTGGCATCTGCGGCGCCGGTTCGATTCCCGGCTGCTCCCAGGGCACCGGAGGAGGGTCCCACATGGCGTGCAGACCTCTCCTGCAGCCCGCTGCTCCCCTCAGCAGTGTACTTCGGTCCTTCCGCCTGCTCTGCTCTCTGCTCTGGCTCTGGTGAATTCTCTCACCCTCCCGCGCTTCTGACTGTACCCAGTGCATGTACAAACAAAAACGAACAAACAAATAAATAAATAAATAAATAAAACATGCCTCTATTAAAAAAAAAAAAAGAAATAAAACATCACTAAATACAACAATTATTTAACTGAAGTTAAAGTGGAAAGAAAAATTTCAACTTTTAAAAAAAAAAAATAAAAAAAAAAATAAAATGGCCATCCTACCAAAAGCAATCTACAGATTCAATGCTATGCCAATCAAAATTTTAATGTCATTCTTCAAAGAAATAGAAAAATTATTGATGAAATTCATATGGAATCACCAAAACCCCAAATAGCCAAAGCTCTCCTGAAAAAAAAAAAAAAAAGAAGGGAATGGAGGCATCACACTCCCAGACTTCAAACTATACTACAAAGCTATAATCATCAAAACTGCATGGTATTGGAAGAAGAACAGACATACAGACCAATGGAATCAAATAGAAAATCCAGAAATAAACCCACAGATTTATGGTCAACTAATCTTTGACAAAGGAGCAAAGACTATGCATTGGAGCAAAGAAAGTTTGTTCAATAAATGGTGCTGGGAAAACTGGGTCGCTCCATGCAAAAGAATGAAGCTTGACCACTACCTCACACCATGCACAAAAATCAACTCAAAATGGATTAAAGAACCACACATAATACCTGAAACCATAAAATACAAAGAAGGAAATATAGGCGAAACACTACGTGATATTCACATCAAAGACATCTTTACAGACACATCACCCAAAGCAGTGATAGTGAAGGCAAAGATAAACAGCTGGGACTACATCAAATTAAAGAGCTTCTGCACAGCAAAAGAGACAATAACAAAAACAAAGAGAAACCCCACCAACTGGGAGAACATTTTTGCACACAACACTAATGATAAAGGACTGATCACAAAAATCTGTAAAGAGCTGATGAGACTCAACAACAACAAAGAAAATAATCCCATCAAAAAATGGGCAGAAGAGCTAAAAAGAAACTTCTCTGAAGAGGAAATGCAAATGGCCAACAGGCATATGAAAAAATGTTCAACATCACTTGTAATCAGGGAAATGCAAATCAAAACTACCATGAGATACCATCTTACACCAGTGAGAATGGCACATATTAAAAAAACTAGCAAAAACAAATGTTGGCGAGGGTGTGGAGAAAAAGGAACTCTTCTGCACTGTTGGTGGGAGTGCATACTGGTCCAACCACTATGGAGAGCTGTGTGGAGATATCTGGACCTACTAAACATAGAGCTTCCATATGATCTAGCAATTCCACTCCTAGGTATTTACCCAAAGGACACAGAAACATCAATTCCAAAGAGCACCTGCACCCCTATGTTTATAGTAGCACTATTTACAATAGCTAAGCTTTGGAAACAGCCCAAATGCCCAAAAATAGATGACTGGATCAAGAAGATGTGGTACATATATACCATGGAATATTACTCAGCATTCAAAAAAGATAAACACATGCAATTTGCAGCAACATGGATGGCGCTGGAAGGGATCATGCTCAGTGAAATAAGCCAGAAAGAAAAAGAAAAATACCGGATGGTCTCACTCATAGCAGGAATCTAGAGAACTTAAATAAGGGACCAGGAAAATGAATAACTATAAGAAAGTGAAAATCAAAATCAACAAAAAATTATGAACCAGAGACACTTTTTGGGGGGTTGGGGGCTGGAGGGGAGGGATTGGTGTCAGAATGGGGGGGTTGCAATTGTATGGGGAATATAAAAATAAAATTTGTTATTTAAAAAATATATATAACTGAAGGGAAAAACTAAAGTATATACTCATATATATGTTTCAAAATGTGATAGCAGTGTGTGTGTGTGTGTGTGTGTGTGTGTGTGTGTCTGTTCTAAAGAAATATGGTATGCAAGTATTATTTGAAGATTGCTTGGAAGTCTGGGTAAAAAATCTCAAATCACCTACACAGAAGCAAATATCTGAATTTTGAACTCTGAAATTTCAATAATAATATTATATGACAGAAAAAATGATATTTGAAACTTATCAGTGTATCTTTTAGATAGTAAAGGCCTTTTTCACGTTTTAAATAAATGGAAAATGAATTTCATATATGTCATGCCTTTAGAAATAGAGTACAGATATGAACTTTATAATCAAACAATTTGCAAAAAAAAAAACCTAACCCACTAAGAATGGAAAACAATGTTAACAATATATTATGAGAGTTAGAATTGTTTCTTAATAATACACTAAACTTTCTCACTATGTATGACAAAATAATAAATGCATCATTAAAAAATTAGTAAGGTGAAAAATCAACACAATATGGAAATAACATATAAAGAAAGATCCACACATTGGTGAGATGGACATAAAAGTATAAATAATTACCCTCCAATAAATTTGTACAAGTCTTTCTTGTCCTTTCTATATTTACAAACAACAATAATTTCCTCTGTTGCCTTAACAACACTGCACTGACAAAGAAATGGGAGTTGTGAAGAAAGCTTTACAATGCAGGATACTGCTGAAAGAGCAAGATCCTGACCTTTTTATCAACAGAATAATCATACAACATCAATTTTATGGGGTAGGAAGAAAAAGAGAAAAATCGTGGGTGAAACTGCTTATGCCATCTAGGGCTTCAGGAGGTGAATCTGTGGACCCGGTATTTTTTATCTGTTTGATGACCCGGTGTTGTAATTGAAACCATACCATAGATGCTCACCCATGGCTCTAATCTAATCAACAAGGCATTCCAATGATCAGTCTCTGGAATGCTTGGTCATCAGTCAATGGCCCCATGGACATTCCCAGTCATAACTTGTGATGTACACTCATTGTCCCAGGATGATTGAGCCTCCTGCTTTTGTTTTATTTGAAAGTAGCCTTGGAGGGTCTGGTGTACTACATTCTTTCAGGGTTGTTCTGAACTTGTATTAGAGGGCAGAACAGCACATAATCAAAATGATGGCCGAACAGATCATTTGAGTCCAGCAGACTTACATTCCTTGGCAGAGTAACTCAGTTATAATTTAAAGATGATGAGGGGCCTCCCCTGGTGGCGCAGTGGTTGAGTGCTGGGCTGCAAAGTTGCCCGCAGCCTCTGCAGCGCCGGTTTGATCCCCAGCCGCCAGCAAGGGTCCCACAGGGCACACAGACCTCTTCTGCCACGCCCGCTACTCCCCTCAGCACTGTATTTCATCAGTCTGCCTGCTCTGGCTCTGGTGAATTCTCTCACTCTCCCATGCATTTGACTGAACCCAGTGCTTGGATAAATAAATAAATAAATCTTTAAAAAAAAAAAAAAATTAAGTGCCTCCCCTGGTGACAAGCTGTTGAGCGCTGGGCTGCGCACAGCCTCTGCAGCACCGGTTCGATACCCGGCCACAGGTGAGGGTCCCACATGGCATGCAGACCTCTCCTGCCACGCCCGCTGCTCCCCTTAGCAGTGTACTTCGGTACTTTTGCCTGTTCTGCTCCCTGCTCTGGTGCTCGTGAATCTTCTCACCCTCCTGCGCTTCTGACTGTACCCAGTGCTTGTATAAATAAATAAATAAATAAATAAATAAATAAATAAATAAATAAATAAATCTTTTAAAAAAATTAAGATGGTGAAAATAATTTTGAGTATTTTAGTAAAATATTTATGTATAAAGATATACGTGTTTTTAATATGGATAATAAAGTTAAAAGCAATAAACTTGGTGCAATGTGGGGAGGGTGGTAAAATATATGCATTTTACTTCTTTTTCATTACAGGAGAGCAAATATGCTGTGTTGATATTGAAGTAAAAATTTACATTTGTTATTTGAGCTATAACAAAATGAAATGAACTATTTTCTATGAGTTCTCAAGCACATAAACACATCATACATAATTAGCTATATAGGAAGGTATAACAGAAAAAGGAGATCCTGTATCTCTAAATCACAAACATTGTAAACCAATGTTATCACAATTAAAAAAAAAACAAGGCTGAAATTCATATTGAATAACAAAACAACCCAAATAACAAAAATAATCTTAAGAAAAGAAAAGGCCATAATAATATTTAACTAATTATGACAGCCTGGTATTGATGCAAAAATAGAAAGAAAAAAAAAAGACACACAGATCAATACAATACAACTAAGATCCTGTAGTGCCAGGAAGGGCACAGAGCAGGATGTCTATGATTAGAGTAGACCGGTAAAGGAGAGTCCTGGAGCAGGGATGCTGGGTGACCATGACGCTGTCAGGCCTCCAAGCCACCAGCAAGTTTTCACTCTGAGCTTCTCTGGCATTCTTTCTCCCCTTCTCTCTCTCTCCTGAGTCTTTCTCCTACCTCTGCTTCTCTTGGGGAATATCTCAATACTGCACCCATGGCCCACAGAAGTAAACAACACAACTTATAACAATGTAACAAATGCAGGTGCCCACCATCAGGCATGCAATACTAATGGTGGGAGGGCAGAAAAGTCTGAGAATCATTTACCCTACAGATCCCAAATACAAACCCACACCTATCTGGACAGTTAATATATGACAAAGAACCCAAAAATTTCCACTGGAACAAGGAAAACCTCTTCATAAATGGTGTTGAGAAAAAGGACAGCGGTATGTATGCCAAATAATGAAACTAGATCACTCCTTTCACAAAATAAACAAAAAAGTCATTTCAAAATGTTAAAAGTCTTGATGTAAGAACTGAAACCATAAAATACACAGAAGAAAATGTAGGCAAAACATTTCATGGCTTCAGTGAGGTCTTTAGGAATTAATTCCTACCAGCACACAAAAGAAAACATACACAACTGGGACTACATCAAACCAAAGAGCTTCCACATAGTGAAAGAAATAATAATTAAAGAAAAAAATACACCCTACTGAATGGGGGAAAATATTTTCATCATAATCCCCAATGGTGCTGATATCCAAGATCTAAAACGATCTCTTACAGCTCAACAACAACAGCAAAAAAAAAAAAAAAAATCTAATTCAAAGTTGGCTAGAAGAGCTAAATAGGCACTTTTAAAATGAAGAAAATTAGGGCCTCCCCTGGTGTCACAGCGGTTGAGCGCCACCAGGAAGGGTCGCACATGGCATGCCGACCTCTCCTGCCACACCCACTGCTCCCCTCAGCAGTGTACTTCGTTGGTCTGCCTGTTCTGTTCCCTGCTCTGGCTCTGGTGAATTCTCTCACCCTCCCACACTTCTTTTTTTTTTTTTTTTAAGATTTATTTATTTATTTATTTATACAAGCACTGGGTACAGTCAGAAGCGTGGGAGGGTGAGAGAATTCACCAGAGCCAGAGCGGGAAGCAGAGCAGGCAGAAGGACCAAAGTACACTGCTGAGAGGAGCAGCGGGCGGCAAGAGAGGTCTGTGTGCCATGTGGGACCCTCCTCCATTGGCTGGGGATCGTCCAGCAACCCAGCGCTCAACTGTTGCGACCAGGGAGGTCCCCGCACTTCTGACTGTACCCAGTGCTACTATAAATAAATAAATAAACAACTCTTTCAAAAAAATGAGGAAAATTAGATGACCAACTTTTAAAATTATCAAAATTAGATGACCACAATAAAAAAAAAAAAGTTCATCAGGACCTCAGGACCTCTCCTGGTGGCACAGCGGTAGTGCGCTGGGCTGCGAAGCTGCCCTCTGCAGCGCAGGTTAGATTCCCAGCCGCAAGCGAGGGTCCCACATGGCGCGCAGACCTCTTTTGCCGCACCTGCTGCTCCCCTCAGCATTGTATTTCATCAGTCTGCCTGTTCTCTTGCCTGCTCTGGCTCTGGTGAATTCTCTCACCCTCCCACCCTTCTGACTATACCCAGTGCTTGTATAAATAAATAAATCTTTAAAAAAAGCAAAAAATGTTCATCATTACTTATCCTTGGAAAAATGTAAATCATGGCCACAATGAGAACACATCTCAGACCTCTGAGAATGGCCCATATTGAAAATACCAGAAAAAATAAGTGTTTGTGAGGATATGAATAAAAGGGGACCCTCTTCCATTGCTGGGGAGAAAACATCCTGGTCCCGCCCCTATAGAATTGTCTCATTAAGGGCCTCTCCTGGTGGTGCAGGCGGTTGAGCGCAGTGTTGTGAATCTGTCTGCACCGTCTGCAGCGCCGGTTGGATCCCAACCGACCAGCAAGGGTTCCAAGTGTTGCAGCAGACCTCTCCTGTTGTGCCCGCTGCTCCCCTCAGCAATGTATATTGTCAGTCTGCCTGTTTTGTTTCCCGCTCTGTCTCTGGTGAATCCTCTCACCCTCCCGTGAATCTGGCCTGTACCCCAGTTCTTGTATGCATGGATAAAATAAATGAATCTTTAAAAAAAAAAGAAGGGTTTCATTAAAAATAGAAGTACCATAAAATCGAGAATTCTAATCCTAGGCATCTACCCAAATCAGTAAAAAAAAAAAAAAAAAAAAAAAAAATACACTGAATCGAAAGGAAATTTGCACTCCCATGTTTACTGCAGTGCTAGTTACAATAGGTAAATTATGAAAACAAACTAAGTGTCCCAAAACATATAAGTGTATCAAAAAGATGTGTTAAATATGCATACATTGGACTATTAGTCATCAAAAAAGAGAAATTGATATAACTTACATCAATATGGACCGAACTGGAAGGGATAATGATGAGTGAGTAACTTAGGAGAAAGATAAACATGAAGCAGTGCCACTAATTTGTGGATATAGACTAAACAAACTGAGAGTCAGATAAAGACAAGCTTAAGAACTAACTCTTGGAAGCTAACAACAGAACTCAAGTATTGAGAATGGGGAGGGAGTGGGGAGGGAGTAGGAAGGGTTGAAAGCATAAAAAGAAAGCAGCTCAATGAGCTATGGTGGTGAACTATGGGTGATTTGGTGGTGCATGCACTGTGGTGTTAATATCTGATAGGGGTATACAAATGTTATCTCAATTAGAAATAAATAAAGGGAATTTAGCAAATATAAAAAGAAACTCAGCATTTTTTGATATGCAAAATCTAAATTTCTGGGGGCCTCCCTGGTGGCACAAGGAGTTTAGCATCGCACTATGAAGCAAGCTGCAGCCTCTGCAGCATGAGTTCGATCCCCGGCCAGCCAGGGGGCAACCCACATGGTGAAGCAGATCTCTCCTATCTCGCCCACTGATCCCCTCAGCAGTGTATTTCAGTCTGCCTGTTCTGTTTCCCACTCTGTCTCTGGTGAATCATCTCACTCCCTGCACGTCTGGCCTGTACCCCAGCTACTGTATGCATAAATAAATAAATATTTTTTAAAAAATCTGAATTTCTGTTATAATAACAAATGCATCTCTAATGGATATTGTAATAGGTTTGATTGCCATTTCCACCTTCATCAAGTGTCTTTTTTCACTTTTATTGCTAGGAAGCAAAAATATAAGTATACCGACTCCATAATATCTAAGATTTCAATTGTGCTTAGATCCTACTAATGTGATGCATTTGACATTGGATGGTGAAAATGAAGTAGAAGAGACAGTTTCTTGGATTTATTTTTCTATTTCTGTGGGACTTTTGCTTTTCCTACAATAACATTTTATTGCCCTTAGAATTGAAAGGAACAGCAGAACCATTACAACAAGAACACAAAAGTGGGTCTCCCCAGTGGTGCAGCCATTGAGCACCGGCTTGTGAAGCTGCCCACAGCCTCTGCAGTGCCAGTTCGATCCCCGGCCACCGGGCAAGGGTCCCACATGGCTCGCAGAACTCTCCTGCTGCGCCTGCTGCTCCCCTCAGCAGTGTATTTCGCCAGTCTGCCTGTTCTGCTCCCTGCTCTGGCTCTGGTGTATAAATAAATATTTAAAAAAAATATTTAAAAAAAAATTTAAAAAAGTATGCAAAAGTGACAAAGATGATTAAAAGTCATATTAGATTGTTTTAAGCTATCAATTATTTTAATAAAATCTTCATTGGTACTTGAGATGTCCATCTTGCTTCTCTGATGGCCATTGTGTGAAAATGCTTCATTTTCAAAGGTGCAGATTTTGTAGATACCTATTCTTGAATATTTTTATATGTGTGGCAGGACTCTCTTTTCATTTTGTTTCATAATTTGTTGGTTTTTATTTTGTTTTGTTTTTGTTTGTTTTACCTAAACAGATGATGCTGATTTGCATTAATTATTAGACACTTCACTTCAGTTGCAGTTATTTTGGCAGATTTTTTTCTGTTATATATGCTTTATAGATTTATTGTTTACTCATCTTAAAACTTCTAAGTAGTATTTTTTTATTCATTGAGGTAATGTTGGTTTACATTTGTTTATATTTGGGGGCATATAGGACTCCCCTTTCCTCACTTCAGGCATTATATAGAAATAATTTATATCTTTAGTAATCATTTTTTATTAAGTCTCATTGATTTACAATACTGTACATAATTTAGGGTAATTGGTTCAGTCCACCTCAAAATGTTCATCAGCACACAACACCTACCATATACCATTGGGTACCTCCTCACTTTATACTTCCACTTCCCTCCCCTTCTAGTAATCTCAATTCTGCAGTCATATTTCTAGGTTTTGTTTTGTTTCTTCCTTGGTTTTGTTTCTCTATATTCCACATATAAGTCAAACAATATGGTATTTCTTTTAGTCCTTCTGACTTATTTCACTTAGCATAGTACCTTTGACTTGTCCATTCATGTTATACAAAAAGGCAAGAAGTAATTTTTTATTAGCTGAGTAGTATCCCTTCATGGATATACACTCATAATCTTAATCTATGTTCTGCCATTGGATACTTAGGTTATTGTCTGTTGTAAATAATGTTACAATGCCCACAAGAATGTATACATTCTGTGAAAATAGAGATTTTTATATTATTTGGGAAGATTCCAAGCAATGGACTTGATAGATCATATGGTATATCTAATTTAAACATTTTGAGAAACTCTATAATGTTTTCCATAGAGCCCGGGCCAGTCTAAATCCCCACCAACATGTATGAGGGTTCCTATTTCTCCACAACCTCTCCAGCATTTGTGTTTCTGCTTTAATTTTTTATATGTGTCCCTTTCACTGGAGTGGGGTGGAATCTCATTGTGCTTTTATTTGCATTTTCATGATTAAAAGTGACAGACTTTTTTTTTTTTCATGTTCCTGTTGGTCATTTATTTGTCTTCCTTGAAGAAATATCTAATTCTTCTTCCCATTTTTTCATTGGGTTATTTGTTTTCTTTTTAATGAGTTGCATGAAAATTTTGTAGATCTTGGATATTAGTCTCTTGTGATGTATATGTGTGAATATCTTCTTATATTCATTATGATGCCTTTGTTTTAATGATACTTTCTTTCTCTGTGCACAAGCTTTCTAGCTTCATGCAGTCCGTTTATTTATTTTTGCTTTTGTTTTCAATGTCACTGGAGTCCAATCATCAAATATTTCCCTGAAATCACTGTCATAGAGTATTTTACTAATGCTTATTCTATATAAGTGTGCTTTCCAGTCTAGCACCACATATTCAATCCATTTTTAGTTAATCTTTGTGTATGGTGTGCAAGAATTGTCTATTTTCATTTTTCTACTTGTGGCTATCTAGTTTTCTTTACACCATTTGTTGAAGAGAAACTTTCTTTTCTTCATTGTATACTCTTTGTTCCTTTGTCATAGATGAATTGCTTGTATTAATGTGGTTTATTTCTATACTCTCAATTATATTCTATTGGTTTGTGTGTTTATTTTAATCTAATATCATGCTATTCTGATTACTCTGGCCTTGTAATCCAGTTTGAAGTCTTGAAGCATGATACTATAATTGCTGTTTTTTGTTTTTTGTTTTTTTTTCTGTCAAGTTTGCTTTGACTATTCAGGGTCTTTTATTGATTCCATATAAATTTTAGTAATTTTACTTTATTTATTTGAAGAATCCCATTAGATATTAGAATTTGTACATTGCTTTGGGTAAGATCATAATTTTTGTGGTAAGATTCCCTTATTCTATGAACATGGGATATATTTCCACTTCCTTGTGCCTTTTCCTATTTCTTTAAAAATATCTTATAGTTTTCACTGAATTAGAATTTCACGTCTTTTGTTAAATTTATTTCTATATATCTAATATTTAGTGCTATTGTAAATTGATTATTTCTTGATTCCCTTTTTCTAGTTACTTATTTATATATAGAAATGCAACAGAATTTTATATATTAATTTTATATTGCCAATCTATTACATTGATTAATGATTTTTAGTACATTTTAGAGGAGACTTTATGGTTTTCCTAGTATATTAACATGTCATTTGCAAAAAAAAAGATAGATTTGCAACTTCTTTTCCAACTTGGATCTCTTTTATGTCTTGCTCTTGCCTAATTGTTCTAGTTAGGGCTTACAACACTATGTTTAAAAGTAGTGAGAGTGAGCATCCTTATGGTATACCTGATCTTAGAGGAAAGTCTTTCAGTTTCTCACCACTGAATATGTTGTTCTTTGTGAATTTGACCTCTGTAACGTCTATTATGCTAAAGCAACTTCCATCTATCACAATTTTTTTATGAAGATTTATATAGGGCCTCCCCGGTGGCGCAGCGGTTGAGCGCTGGGTTGCTAAGCTGCCTGCAGCCTCCGCGGCGCTGGTTCGATCCCCAGCTGCTCCCCGGCCACCAGAGGAGGGTCCCACATGGCGCGTAGACCTCTCCTTATGCTCCCCTCAGCAGTGTACTTCGGTCCTTCTGCCTGCTCTGCTCCCTGCTCTGGCTCTGGTGAATTCTCTCACCCTCCCGCACTTCTGACTGTACCCAGTGCATGTATAAACAAAACAAACAAACAAACAAATAAATAAATAAATAAAACATGACTCTATTAAAAAAAAAAAGATTTATATATATATTTATTTATTTATTTAAACAATAGCTGGGTACAGGCCAGAGGCTCGGGAGGGTGAGAGGATTCGCCAGAAACAGAGTGGAGAGCAGAACAGGCAGACAGACCGAAAGCACTGCTGAGGGGAGCAGAGAGCATGACAGGAGTGGTCTGCCGCACCATGTGGGAATCTCCCTGGCCAGCCGGGAATTGAACCCATGCTATAGAGGCTGTGGACAGCTTCACAGCATTATGCTCAACCCTCTGTGCCACTGGGGAGGCCCATCATCTATCACACTTTTAATGACAGTGGTATCTTCAATGGTTACTGAATCTTGTCAAATGCCTTCTCTGCAGCTATTAATGTGATTTTTGATTTTTCTTTTGATGATATGGTGAATTACTTTGATTGATTTGTACAGGTTGAGCCATATTTGCATCACTGGTGTATGTCCTAGTTAGCCACAATATATGATCCATTTAATACATTGTTGCATTTTTATTGCTAAGATTTTATTGACGAATTTTGCATCTGGTTCATCAGAGTTACATGTCTGTAGTTTTTTTCTCCATTCTTTCTTTTGTGATGTCCTTGTTGTCTTTTATCAGAGTAATGTTAAGTTCATAAGATGTGTTTGGAGCATTCATTCTTCCTCAATTTTATGGAAGAGTTTGAGAAAGATAGATACTAGTTCATCTTTGATGTTTAGGTAGAACACTAGTAAAACACTCTGGTCCTGGGCTTTACTTCTTGAGAAACTTTTGATCACCATTTCAATTTTCTTGCCTGTAATTGTTCTGTTCAGGTCTTATATTCATTCTGATTTTGTCTTGGAATATTGTATACTTTTAATAATTTGTATTTCCTCTATATTTTCCAATAGTTTCATTTGATCCTCTGCATCTGAGGCATCTCTTGTAACTTCTTCTATATTTCTGATTGCATTCATTTGAATTTTATCCTTCTTACTAGAGTCTAGCTATAGTTTTATATATTTTGTTATTTTTTTCTAAGAACCAGATTTTGGTTTAATTGATATTTTCAATTGCATTTATTACTTCACTTATTTATTCTATTTAATGTATTTCAACTTTATTTTTTTAATTTTTTAAAGATTTATTTATACATACAAGAGCTAGGGTGCAGGCAAGAGATGCAGGATGTGAGCTGATTCACCAGAGACAGAGTGGGGAGCAGAACAGGCAGATCTGCTGAGATACACTGCTGAGGGGAGCAGTGTGAGAGTCAGGAGAGGTCTGCTGCACCATGTGGGTCACCTCTCTGGCCATGGATCGAAGTTGTGCTGCAGTGGCTGCAGACAGCTTCGTAGTGCTGCATCTTAACCCCTTGTGCCATCAGGGAGGCCCCTATTTCAACTTTAATCTTTATTATGTATTACTCCACTGGCATTTGTTTTCATTTGTCCTCTTTTAATGTTGTTCCTGATGATGTAATGTTAAATTGTTAATTTGAGTTCTTTCTCATTTCTTGATGTTACTGTATTGCTATGTCATTCCCTCTTATTACTGTATTTGCTGCATTACATAGTTTATGTTTTGACTTAATGAAATCAAATTCACTAATGCTAAAAAGCAGAGAAACAAATAGATTAAAACATAGTAGCCATCAAAAAAGTACAATAAAAACAATGTTATAAAAAGAAACCAAAAACTGCAAAAAAGATGGTGTGAAATCAGAAAAAAAATATTCTTCTGTATATAATGGAACATAACCAGAATATTTTCCCTGCAAGCTGTAGGAAAAAAAAAAAGTTTTTTTAATATTATGGATAGTGAGAATGTATTTGTAATGATAATTCTACTAGGTTATTATAGAATGGACCAGGAACACCTTCATGGGTCCTGGTTATGATATACTGAAATTCTTTGATTGGAGTAGTCAATATTTTCCCCAACACTCAATTGTATATATACACACAGAGAACAAGACAAAAGCAATTGAGACTTTTCTCATACCTTAGCAAAATTTAAATGGAATCAAATTTAAATGCAGCCTCCTCTACTTCAAGAAATTTTGTCCCAGCTCCAAATCTGGATTGTTTGACACAGTCTACTATGAGAATATTCAAAATGGGTCTTCCTAAACAACAAAACCATTTTTAGTGACAGAGTTGTTCAGAATAGCTATGTCTGAATGGGACTGATAACAAATCTAATTCTGGAACAATTTGAAACCTTTCCTTGTATATCCTCCTTATGTGCTTGTGACGGCTTCTCTGTTTTTGGTAGCCCATGTTGTTATCTTAATGTAAATGACTGTTTCACACACATCATTTCTGCAGTCATTAAAAGATTCTCCAATAAGGCACGGCAGTTTTCTAAAAGTGTACAAGGTCACTACATCTCTGTTATTTGTTCAATATAATTAGTCTTCATCCCCCTCATTTGTTTGTCACATCTTTCCACAAAGGCTCAATACAATCTTTAAAGTGTGATTAGTCACTATTAAGCATTAAATTGCTGGACAACTGGGTATGTCTTTAAAAAGCCTAGAAATCTTCATTTGTATCAAACTTATAGATCAATGAAAGGTTTCTTTGCTAACTTCTGTTTTTAATTTTTTGTTAAATGTGGTCATGTGTTCTGTAAAGGATGTTTTTTATAGCTATATGGATTGTCAACTCCTGATAAAATTCTATATTCATTTTTTCTTTAGGTGGGGTATTTGCAGTAGTTACTAACCCAGGACACCAAATATGAGATCTATGGAAGAGATGAAAAATATGCTGGAAAGCTACAAAAGTAGAGTAGACCAGCTGGAAGAACAAATCAGTGTACTTGAAGATGGTCATGAGCAAACAACCAAGGTATAAAAAGAACGATAGAAACAAAAAATAGAAAAAAAAAACAAAAATAGAAGAATACAAAAAATATTATACAACAAGAAATATAGTAGTGAAAATTCCAACATATCAGGACAAAGAAAGAATATTGAAGTTGGCAAAGGGAAAGCCCCAGATGAGCTTTAAAGGTACCTGAATTAGGCTAACATCAGATTTCCTTGGGTGTTTCTTCATTTGGTGATTATACTCTTCATTTGGTGGCTGTACACAAAAAGAGAAAAGTTCCTGAGATATTTCATAAAATTTCTTCCTTTCATCATAAGAAAGACATTAGATGAATTTGACATATTTGATATTCATCAGGTAAATTGGGACTCAATTGGAAACATTGTCACTTGCAAAATGTTTAACCTTGGCATATATGTGAGTATTAATATTGTTGTTCTATAACTTATGTTTTAGATTTAGAAAGGAGAAAATGGAATGATGTGTTACAAATACTCAAATTAAATACTGTTAGACAATTCTCTATACTACATGGCTAGCCTTCAGATATGCAGAAGAAATGAAGATCATCTCACACAAAGAGAAACTGAAGGGCTTGGAAACAAAAGACCACCCCC
Organism: Talpa occidentalis; assembly: GCF_014898055.3. Taxonomy (NCBI): domain Eukaryota; kingdom Metazoa; phylum Chordata; class Mammalia; order Eulipotyphla; family Talpidae; genus Talpa; species Talpa occidentalis. Next base: position 56,750,640 of record NW_023601322.1, read on the forward strand.
TCCAATAAATATTTCAGGGAAATCTTGCATCTGAACTGAAGAGAGGAATATACACTTAGATCTGAAAAAAGAAATGATTGAACAACAAAAAATTAAAGACAAATTGGCAAAGACTTTCATAACCAATTATCACTCTAAATGTAAATGAACTGAACTTAACAATTAAAGGACACCAAGTATCAGGTAGATTTAAGAAACAGAGTCCAATATCCTGCTGTCTCTAGGAAATACAACTAAGCTCCAAAAACATATATAGACTAAAAAAAAAAGAGAGTGGTTAAACAACTCTGTAAACAAGTGACACACAAAGGAAAGCAGAGACAGACTTATTAATATCAGAAAAAAAAAAAAAAACAGATTTCCAGTTGAAAAATGCAACAAGAAACAAAAGATGCCATCAGATGAAAAATTCATCAATAGTACATAATTCTCATCAATGAATGATAACCAAATGAAGAAACACCAAAATATATTATGCAATTACTCTCAACATAGAAAACAGACATCAGTAAACAACTATATAGTTTAACTATGTCTGAGGATAATAAAAGAAACCTTAAAATTATATTTTCTAAACCAATAGATCAAGACAAAGAAACAATATTGAAACTGGAAAGGGGGAAGAAGAATATAACCTATAAAGGAATGTAGATCCAGTTAACATCAAATGTCTCAGAGGAAACACTGCAAAGGAGGGAGTGAAAGATATGATTTAAAAGATCTTGACTATAAAAGCTGCCAACCAAGAAAAGTTCAATATAAGGGGATAGAAAACAATCTTAAAAATGAAAGGAACTCAAAAGGAGGCAGATACATTTATATTTACATCAGACAAGATAGATTTCCAGTTAAAACCAGTAACAAGAGACAGGGATGAAAACTACATAATGATTAAGGGAAAATACTTCAGGAAGATATAAGACTAATCAAAATACACTCACCAATAAAGGAATACCAAAATACATAACACAATTACTATCATCTCAGCAAACAAACACAGCAAAAACACATTTGTAGTAGATTTCAACACCCCATTCTTATCGATGGACAAATCAATGAGACAAAAATTAGTGGAAATATAATAGATTTAAACAAAGAATTAGACCATATGCACCTAGAGACAACTGTAGGACACTGCATCCCCCAACAAAGATAGTATAATATTTTTCAAGGGCATATGGGACATCCTCCAGGATAGACCACATATTTGGTCACAAGGCGAATATAAACAAATTCATGAAGAGTGAACACATACCAAGTATATTTTTGGACCATAAATGAAGCAAAGTAGAAATCAACAACATAAGAAAGCAAGTAAAATCTCTAATACTTGTATACTGAATAACACATTATGGGAAGAGCACTGGGTCAACAAGTCAATCACAGAGATAATAAAAATAATACTTCAAGACCAATGACAATGGTTAATGTTCAAAACATCCAGAATAGCAATGCAAGCCTACAGCAAGAAACAACAGAGTCTGAATAAACATGAATAAACAGCCTTGTCTCTCATCTCAAATAATCAGAAAAAGAAGAACACACACACACACAAAAAAAAAAATCCAAAAGCCAGTAAGGGAAGGAAACAATAAAATTTAGGGAACAGAAAAATAAAATATAAATCAAAAAACACAGTCAAAATTATCAATGATCCAAAGAGGATCCTTCGAAAAAAATAAAGTAGACAAGGGCCTCCCTGGTCTCTGCAGCGCCGGTTCGATCCCCAGCTGCTCCCCGGCCACCAGCGGAGGGTCCCACATGGTGCACAGACTTCTCCTGCCTCCCGCTGCTCCCCTCAGCAGTGTGCTTTGATCCTTCTGCCTGCTCTGCTCCCTGCTCTGGCTCTGGTGAATTCTCTCACCCTCCCGTGCTTCTGACTGTACCCAGTGCTTGTATAAATAAATAAATAAATAAATAAATCTTTAAAAAAAAAAAATAAAGTAGACAAACTTCTAGCTAGTCTCACTGAGCAAAAAAAAAAAAAAAAAAGGAGAGAAAATGCAAAAAGAAATATGTGGTGAAAACAAAAGAGGATAAGGTCCAGCAGGCACTAGCAGACATTCAGATAAGAGATTACTAAGAAAATTTATATGAAAGCAAGTTTGACTACCTAGATGAGATGGACAGATTCTTAAAATTTTACAATTATTCATGACTGAGTAGGGAAGAAATATAAACCTGAACAAAACAATCACCAGCAAGAAAATTGAAAGAGTACTCACCCAAAACAAGTGCTACATTACAGAGTGGGAAAAATATTTGCAAATCATACATCTTACAAGGGAGTGATATCAAAGATTTACAAAGAGCTCAAAGAACTCAACAAAAAGATAGCAAATAAACCAATCAAAAAATGTGCAGAAATGCTAAATAGGTACTTTTCCAAAGAAACATACTGATGACCAATAGGCATATGAAAATATGTTCATTATCACTTATCAGGGACATGTAAATGAAAACCAAAATGAGAGTCTCCCTGATGGCGCAGTTAAACGCAGCACTGTGCAGCTGTCCACATCTTCTGCAGCGCAGGTTCGATACCAGCTACCTCACCTGCTGCTCACCTCAGCAGTGTATTTCAGTCAGTCTACCTATTCTGTTCCCCACTCTGTCTCTGGTGAATCCTCTCACCCTCCCGCACATCTGGCCTGTACCCCAGTTCTTGTTTGTGTGAATAAATAAATCTTTTTAAAAATGAGCTACCACCTCACACCAGTGAGAATGACCCATTTAAAAAAAATACAAGCAAGGGTGTGGTGGAGAAAAAGAACACTTTTACACTGTTGGTAGGTACATAGACTGATCAAGCTTCTGTGGAAAGTACAACAGTAATGTAGATGTTCTTTAAATGATTATGTAACCCAGCAATTCCACCACCAGGTGTCTACACACAAAAACCACAAAAACGTTAATTCCAAAGGAAACCTGCACTCCTACGCTTATTGCAGCACTATTTACAATAGCCAAAATATGGAAACAATTAAGTATCCCAAAACAGATGAGTGACTCAAGAACATATGGTCTACATACACAACAGAATACTAGTCAGCAACCAACCAATTGGCATAAATTCATGCCAATTGTGGCATCATGGATGGAACTGGAAGGGATTGTGCTAATAAGCTAAAAGAAGAAAGATCAATATCAGATGGTTACACTTATATGTGGATTATAAGAAACCAAACAAAGGCTCAAACAAAGACAAACCTTAAGACCAAACCTTGAAATCTGACTTTAAATCTAGGCATCCAAGAGGGGAGGAAGAGGAAGGAGATTGTTGACTATGGAGGTGGGGGGTGGGAAAGCACAGTCCTCTATGGTTCAAGACTATGGTGTTCTGATGATGGGAGTGCTGTCACCACCCTGAGGGGAGAAATCCTATACTGTTCAAAATAAATTAAGGATCTTAAACAATGATACTTAATTTTAAATATATATTCAAATTACTTCATAATTAATAGTAGTCAATTTCTTATATTTTTATTAATTATAATAAATGGCCTGCTATTAAATGTGAAGTAATTTGAATATGTTCTTATATCTTCAGGTGGCATATTGTGTAGGCATAATGATTATTCAGACAATTATTATTCTCAGAGTTAACTTATATTTTTGGGTTCAAAGATGCTTTTACAAAATTTAAAAAAAAAGTGTTTTTTTTTTTTTTTTTACATTTTGCTCTTGAACTTTTCCTCAGCCTCTTAATTAAAATCTATGTAGCTCTCACCCTTATAATTTTTTGTAGGCTCAGTTCAATTATCATGCACTAAATACTTTGTCTCAGTAGGTGTTATTCATTTTGACCTGGAGAATATTTGCATCCACCTGAGACCATTATTCCCCCAAGATCCGTTCTAGGAGTCAATCCACTCAGGACTGCATGGACCCAGTCTCTGTGGACATCTAAAGGAAAATATCCTCTCCTTACTACAGTGAATACTACCTTTTCTCTATTACTTGGTTTTCATAATAAATAAGGCATTTTTCTAGTATTAAACAAGAAGATTGTTTTTTCATCATTATTGCAGAAAGTGCATACATATTGAATGACTGAATGTTCTTTCATCAAGGTATTCTTTTTGTACTTCTCAGATTTTTATATTTACTAAGAATATTTATAAGTTTCCTCTCTTGACATGAGATTTCTATAATGACTATTTTAACCTCTTTGTGAGAAAAGCATCAAGATAGGTATATGATTAAATATATTTGATTATTTCCTTAATTATTGTGCTTTTTTTCAATGACCCAACAAAATAATTTAGCTCAAAGAGTTTAACATTTTTCTTTTAACCAGTACTGAAGATATCGAACTTTAACTTGGGGCTGAATTGAAAGCAATTTATGATGCAGGATGTTGATTTTGCTCTCTGCCATTGATCTCTGTTCTCTGATATAATGGGAAAAAGGGGGACTTTTTTAGGAGTAAGACTCCTAAAGATTTCCTGATGTGTGTATGGAGATTTCATGTAGATTCGATTTAAATGCTCTGTAAGCTCATATGTAGGACGGTGAAAGACAGCTCATTTTCTGTCATTATAAAGTTGAGTAAATTGAAACTCAAGTTAATTTGTAGCTTTTTCAAATTTAAAGCAATTTGACTATGTTAGAATATTACAAGAATCTCATATTCATAAAACCATGTATATACTTAGTTTTATTCAATTTATTAACTTGTTTTCCTAATCTTTTGAGTGAAATGTTGAGACATATGAAGGAAGTGGATCTGGACTTAGGATGCTCTTATGTAGTAAAAGAGCAGATGTGCATCCTATATAGCCAGAAGGAAGAAAATTCCAGATGAGTGGGCAAGTTGCGGAGTTTTGTTCTGTCTCTACCACATACCAAGAACTCTCTGGCTGTTTTCTCTTCTCAGAGGTCATTCTAATTCTGAATCAAGTGTGTAGAGGTAGAAAGTCCTGAAATTACTGGATAGGTAGGGTAGAGTTTTTCCACAAAATCAGTGCATGCATGCTACTTTGAAATTTGTCAATGTTGTAGACCACAGAGAACTGAAATGAGAACCCATGCTTGTGTACCCTCATGCCACGTGGAGAATACCTCCCCAACTTGAGCATTCTCCTGTCAACAGGGAGAAATATCATTGAGGTACATTTATTCAAGCTACAGGTACATGATTATAATTTTTTTTGTAGTTTGTTGATATCAAAAGAATTCCAAAAGAAGTCTTCAGATTAAGTGTAGATTTAAAATACACATATTAATAAAATTTTTATTAATACACATATTAATATATTTTATAATATATAATATTTAATATATAATATAATACCCATGTTAATATATTTATTAATACACATATTAATATGATATTTATATTATAAATACTATAAATTGGCAGGCTTATTGTAAAAAAACAATATTGTCAAAATCACATTAAATTTAATGATTATGATGTGTGTAGATGTGCAAAAGGAATCGTGTCTCTTTAATGTAACTTTGAAGAATTTATGAAATAAATGCATCAAACAATTTGCCAAAGATTTTAAATAAGATTTATTTATGTATTTATACAAGAACCAGGTTACAGACCAGATGTGGTGGAAGGTGAGAGGATTCACCAGAGACAGAGTGGGGAACAGAACAGGGAGACTAACGAAATACACTGCTGAGGGGAGCAGCGGGCGCAACAGGAGAGGTCCGCTGGCCATGTGGGTAGCTCTCTGGCCAGCTAGTGATCAAACTCATGCTGCAGAGCCTGTGGATACCTTCACAGTGCTGTGCTTAACCCCTTGCACCACCAGGGAAGTCCAGTAGTTTGACAATTTAACATGAGTTGTTATGACAATAAACACAATGTCTTTCCATTTGTTCGTGTCTCTGTTCAATTTTTAGCAAAGTTTGTGGTTTTCATTGTATAAATCTTTCACTTCCTTGTTTTTCCTTATATTTCAAATGTTGTACTGTTTTCTAATGACATTATGAATGGGATTGTCTACTTCTTTTCTAGATGTTTCATCTAGAAATTTTTTGATTAATTGCCATAATTAATGTATGCCAGTTTTTTGTAGCCTCAACTTTACTGAAATTATTTCTAAGAGTTTTTTGACTGATTCCTGGGGTTTTCCTATTTATAAAGCAATATTATAAGTAAATAAGGGTAATTTTACTTCCTCTTTTCCAATGTTTGTCTCTTTTATTTCTTTGTCATTCTTACTTGTTCTAGCTCGGACTTCCAGTACTATATGATTAAGAGTGGTGGGAGTGAGTATACTTGTCTTGTTCCTGACCTATGGAAAACTGTTTCAGCTTATCTCCATTTAGAATAATGTTTGCTGTAGTTTTTCCATATGTGGAATTTATTAGGTTGACAGATGTTTCTGTTATATCCAGTCTAATAAGTTAATAAATGTTATTCTGCATCTATTGAGATAGTCACATAATTTTCTTCATTGCATTGTTGTGATATTTACACATTTATTAATGTGTAAATGTTAAACCATTCTTTTAACCCCAGATAAATCTCACTTGTCATGGTGTATAATTATTTCATTCTGTTATGTTATTGAATTATTAAATACAGCTTGTTATATTTTGTAGAATATTGGTCTATAGTTTTCTTTACACAGGTTTTCCTTATCTTGTTTTGGTATCAAAGTATTGCTGGACTTGTAGAATGAGTTTTTAAGTGTTCACTCCTTGATATATTTGAAGTTTCTGAGGAGGATTGCTGCTAATTATTTTTATAAATATTTGATTAATCATTTGATGATAAACTTCTGATGTCAAAAATCTTGGGGGTAGAAGAAAAATAATGCTCTAAAATCCAAGAAAGATGTTAACAGCATCAGAATGATAAAATACCATTCCCGCAATACTCATAATGTGTATTCATATATACACACATATATATACATATATGTAATCAGAGTTGTAAATTAATTTGTTGAAGTAAATTAATGATTTTTCTATACTACTTATAAGGTATAGAATAGTATACTGCTATATTTTTCTGGTGAATAGATTTTTTTGTTGTTGTTTTGGAAACTCTAAAATTGTTTGAACTCCATTTTGCAGAGTACTGAATACTAATTAAGATATTAATTAAAAATTTGAAAATTACTCACTCAAAATTGAAGTTGGCAGTTATCTTATAGAATTTATCCATGTCAAAAACCTAGCTACCACCACCCTACATAAGTAGTATAGAAGACATATAATTTACTCTTTTCATTAATTAAATACAGTTCTTAAAATTCTTTTAAAAATAATTATTATTTTTATCTTCTCATTCATGCTTATAATCATTGCATTTTCCCCCCTTAACAATCAGGATACAGAATTTCCTGTCTAATGGACAATCTCACAGAAGTGACAGAATTCCTGCTAATGGGATTTTCTGACAACTTGGAATTGCAGATACTACAAGGTGGACTATTTCTTTTGATTTATTTTGCAGCACTGGTAGGAAATCTTATCATTGTGATTATCATTACTTTTGATCAGTACCTTCACACTCCCATGTACTTTTTTCTGAAGAACCTCTCCTTTTTGGATTTGTGCTATATCTCAGTAACTGTGCCTAAGTCAATTCACAACTCCCTGACTCATAGAAGCTCTATATCTTATCTTGGTTGTGTGGCTCAAGTTTATTTTTTCTTTGCATTTGCATCTGGTGAGCTGGCCCTTCTCACTGTCATGTCCTATGATCGCTATGTTGCCATTTGCTACCCCCTCCAATATGAAACGATTATGACATCAGGGAAATGTCACCAAATGGCAGTCATGGCCTGGCTAAGTTGCTTTTCTTATGCAGTGGTACACACAGGCAACATATTTTTGGAGCCCATTTCAAGATCCAACCTGATCAACCAGTTCTTCTGTGACATACCCCACGTTTTGGCCCTGGTTTCCTGTAAGGTATTTTTAATTGAATTTGTGACCCTGACTCTGAGTTCTTGCTTGGTTTTAGGGTGTTTTATTCTTATGGTCACTTCCTATATCCATATCTTCTCAACAGTGTTCAGAATACCTTCAGTTGAGAGTCGAGCAAAAGCCTTCTCTACTTGTACCCCACAACTGATTGTCATCATTCTCTTCCTCACAACAGGGCTCTTTGCTGCTTTAGGACCAATTGCTAAAACTTCTGTCCAAGATTTGGTGATTGCTATGGCTTACACAGTTTTGCCTCCCTTCCTAAATCCCATCATATATTGTCTTAGAAACAAGGAGATCAAGACAGCTATCTGGAGGTTATTTCGGAAGAGGGTTTATCCTCTATCAAAATAAAACATAATGTCTTTGATGGTGGAATATATCTAGAAAAGATCATAATTCCTTTATAACAAAATTGATATTGAATGGCAGAAAAATATCTTTCCAGCCTTATATTTAGAATATAATGCAACTGTTTCTTAAAGAACAAAATATGTATAAAATATTTTGAAGTTGTGTAATTGCAACATGCTGTGATGGCACATTGCTTCTTCTTTTATATATCTTCCAAACATATACATGTCTTATATCTAACCTGTATCTATATACTCAACTAATCATGCATTTGATGGAGGAGGGCAAGCATACAGACAAACACACACACATAACATTTATTTTTATGACCTTATCTATCCAATCAGCAGCAGAGAAGCTAAAATAAGTTAGGTAGTTAGCTAGAACAAGAGTAAACATAGTGATTGTTGCTTTTTACATTATATTTTGTAAATATATTTTCTTTCATTTTTAGTTAATTATATATTTCTGTCAGAGAATTAATCGAAGATTCAGCAACACCCTTTTCAGGCATCAATTTTAATGCAATCCTGAAACAAAAAATTCAATTGCATGCTTCAAATAAATGGATCAAACATTCTCAAATTAATATGGACCCACAAAAGACCCCGAATAGCAAAAGGTATCCTAATAAAAAAGGGAAAGGTAGTTTTACACTTTCAGACTTCAAATTATAGAACAAAGTCATAATAATTAAAACAAAATGATATGGGAACAAAAAAGAGAGACAAATGGAATTGAGAATCTAGAATAAATTTAAATATATACATATATATGTATATATATATGTATCTCCACCTAATCTATGACAAAGGAACAAAGAATATGCAATAAGTCATAGAAGCTTCTGTTGCATGCAAAAATAAATTGAAACTAGTTCACTAGCACATACCATAAACACACACAAACACACGTGAAAATGGATAAAAGACTTATTTAAGACCTTCAGCCATAAAATACATAGAAGAAAACATTGGCAAAGCACTCACTCCATTACATAAATTTCAGAGTTAACAAATTCATACATAGAAGCAAGGAAAACAAAAGAGAATATAAACAACTGGGACATCAAACTAAATAGCTTCTGTATAGTGAAGAAGGCCATAACTAACACAAAGAGACATCCTATGGCATGGGATAAAATATTTGCTTTTTATATCTAACAAGGGACTTATATAACAAAGATCTATAAAAATCTAGTACAAATCAACAAAAAGAAAAGTAACCCAATCAAAAAGTAAAGGAACTAAATAAGCACTCCTCCAAAGAAGGAATACAGATGACCAATAGGCTCATGAAAATATGTTCATCATACCACTTATCATCAAGGGGATACAAATCTAAACCATGAGATTCTACCTAATACCAGTTAAAACAGGTCATATTGAAAAGAGAAAAAAGAAACAATAGAAATTGCTGGCAAAAGTATGGAGAAAAAGAGCTCACTTATACTGCTGGTGGGAATGTAGACTGGTCTAGCCCCTAAGGAAAGTAATGTGTAGGTTCTTCAGTAGACTAAAATGGATCTACCAAACCTCCTCGATGTCTAACCAAATAAATACAAACATCTCAAAAGGTTCAAAGAAAACCTGCAACCTTATTTCAGAAGGCACTATTTAAAATAACCAAGATATGGAAACAGATGTCCAAAACAAATTAGTGAATCAAGAAGATGTGGCAAATATACAAAATGGAATACTAATCAGAAATCAATAAATGTAAATTAATGCCATTTACAGAGACAAGGATGCATCTGGAAGAGATAATATTAAGTAAAATAAATCAGAAGGAAGGAGAAATAAATACTGGATTGTATCACTAAGGTGTGGGAATACAGAAGAACCAATCTAAGAACCAGAGAAAGGCAAACTTAAAAGCTAACCCTTGAAAATTATAGCACTGAATAATCCAAAGATGGGATGGATTTAGGGAGGAATAGGAACAAAGATGAAAAGAAGCACAATGGACTGTGGTGGTGGACTATAGGTGATTTGGTGACCGGTACATTATGATGGTGATATCTAATGGAGAGAATCCTAATGTTACCACAATTAAATAATTAATTCTTTTCAACATTAAGAAATGAAAAGTCTTATTTGTGAACTTACCAAAAAATAAATTATTTGAAAAGAATTGATATTAAGAAATGTTTATTGAACAAAGAAAACAATCCAAGTTTCTCTACTTAAATTTTGTAATAATTATTACAATTATAAAAACAAAAACAAGAAAGTGTACAAAACTTGTTTTAATAAACAGTAGTATAAATATTTTTACCTCTATATTCAAGTAACTTACTCCTCACAATATCACTATGGTATTGGCTCTATTCCATCCTGGTTTCACAGATAAGAAAACAGATAGATCTCAAGAACAAAGCCTATACCACATTGCTGAAATTTTCATAACCAAGAATTGGTTCGAATAGTTTGACAGAAATAGAAATTGTAATGTATTCCACAAGTCTGTATAATATTAATATCTGTAATGAATACAAATAATGTTCTCATGTTATTTATATTTCCAGCAAACATTCACTTTTCTTTCATGTTTTCTTAGATTTTGGATTATTGTTGCTAATATATTTAGAATTATTATTCCTATTATATGCGCAATTGCATCAGAAGTTGACATTTTTGGCACCATTCTTACCTGTTATTTCAGATTAATAGTGTGACATAAATTATATACCAATTCTATTCTTCAAATCATTTTAAATAATTATTTTGTTTCTTCAACTAACAAATTTAAAAAAAACACTAGGTCCTGGAGGTCCGGATATAATTTTAAAGAAATTTCCCATTTCCTTTTATGATATTTGGTTTATTCATTTTAAATAAAGTTTTGCATTTTGAAAGTTTCATTTCCATAAAAAGTGTTCTATTTAGGATTTTTAAATGTGTTACTATCTCAATTTACAGCCATTAATTCACTGCTAATTCTTTAAAATTATATGTTCTTAATAAGGCACTGATTGTATTTTTTAGAAGTCTTGTTCTTTTATTTTATCTTTGTGATGATAGAATTTTAAAAATATTCTTTCAGAGGGAATGGTAAGAGAAGGCTAGGAGAATCCTAGAACAGACATTTCTTCCACAGGTACAGTAAAGAATGCCTATATTAGAGCAAATGCTTTAGACAAAGAATTGAGAATTCAAGGGTCAGCATCTCCACAAGGAAATGAGATAGGATGTATTAGCACACGTAGGAAAGCCTGAGACACTGAACACCAGGAATTATATTGTGGATCATATCATAAGACTGGAAAGAACATTAGGGGCATGGAACCTTGTCCTTGGGATTTAAAGACTGACTTCTTTGTGGATGTCTCACCAGAGAGGTGAGTGCCCTTATTCAGAAGTGGAAAAACTTTCCTCTGGAGAACAGGTTGATGAAGGGTATATATAACCAAGTGACCTGCATTTATTAAAACTGAAATCTGTGGAGGATGAAAGGGATATAGTATTTCCCTTAACTGGGAAGATACTTTCTCTTGGTTCCTCTTTGTTTGAATGATGATGGCATTAGGCAGATGACAAAGTGATTAAAATAAGATAAGGGAAAATGGTCAGAGGGAAAAGTAACACAATATTTTTTTGCCAAGACTTTATGAAGCTTATAGTCAACCTGCAAATCTAGAAACATATACCAGCCCATAGTAATTGATGGTGTTTACACACCTGGGGAACATGCTGTGGATCTTCCTGGAAGAAGCATGTAGTCATAAACCCTCCTGAGGTTTCCCATGGCCAGTGCCTACATCCCCAGTGTAGTGCCAGGAAGACACAAAGCTGGTTCACTATGATCCATGCAGATGGGTAAAGGAGAGTCCTGGAGCCCTCAGTGGCTTTTTCAGGCTTTAATTGAGGTTTTACATGTAATGTGGCAGCAAGGTACAAGACAGTACTGGGAGGCCAGGAGGCTGGCAGGACTCTCAGCCCCCTGCAAATTTTCTCTCTTTACTGGGTTCTCTGGCCTCCTACAAGTTTCCCTTGGCCAATATAAATACTGCAGCCATGGCCCACAAAAGTGAATAATACAACTGAAGCAATGTAAAAAAATCCAGGTGCATGCCATCAGGCATGCATTCAGGACTACAGGTATCCATCATCAATCCTAATGGTGGGAGGGCAGAAAAGCCTCATAATCCCTTACCCTACACATGGTAAGACATCAATCAGTCTATGTTCTGTGGACTCCCAGGACTCTGTTGCCCATGGTAACCACTGAGGATACATTTCATACACAAATCTCTGTGGAAGCTGTAGAGATATGATGATTGCCTTGTTTTAGGCCAACCACTGTGTCTTCAGCAGGTACAAGATCAAGTCTCTGGCCTATGGAAGCTAGGAAAGGTCAAAAATCTAAAATCACATAAAAACCAAAGATATAAATTATTAAAAATAATAGAGAAATGTACAATCACAAAATAGATGACAAAAAATAAACACAACACACAGCAAGGGTATACAGTGTAGTAAGTGTATACAGCATATCATATAACCTCAAAGGTATACAGTATAACAAGGAGAGAAACTCCCCAGAGTCCATTCACAAAAATATGGAATAGTTTATCTTCCTATCACATAATTCCTATCAGATTCCAGATAGCCGTATTAAGAAAAGCAAAGAGAGTGATGAAAATTAGAGTTCATCAGAGAGATACAAGAAAACTCAGAAAAACAAATTAATAACCTGAGTGATAAAACTAATTAGCAGAAAATAGAAATTTAAGGTTTATATAAGAAAATAAGAGATTCAGATGGAACACAATAGATGAAATTTTTAAAAAGTTCTTCAAAAAACTATAATTGAATTTACCATGCAATCTAGCAATTCCATTGTAGGTATCTATCCAAAGAACACAAAAACACTAATTGTAAAGAAAACCTGAACTCGTATGGTTATTGCAGCCTTATTCACATTAGCCAAGATAAGGAAGCAAACTAAATTAAAAAAAATAAATAAAAAGCAATAAGTGGATCAATAAGGTGTGTATATATACACAATTGAATAGTACTCAGCAATAAAAACGATAAACTCATGCCATTTGTTGCAACATGGATGGAGATAGAAATGATTGCCATAAACAAAATAAGAAGAGAAAAATAAGTACCACGTGGTTTCATTTTTATGGGGAATATAGAGAAACCAAACAAAAGGTCAGAAAAAAAGACAAAATAAAATCAATTCTTGAAAGCTGACCATAGATCTGAGTCACCCAAAAATGGAAGAGGAAGGAGGTGAAGTTTGTGAATTCCCAGGAGGTAGAGCACAATGGAGTATGCTGGAAAGAGTATGGGTGATTTGGTAGCAGGAAGATGTGGTGACAGCATCTACAGGAGGAATCTTATATTCAAAACATGATTGTTAATGTGTCAAAATATCAACAAAATTAATACAATGGTACTTCTTTAATAAAAAAATAAATTAATTGAAAAAAAATTTGGAGAAAGCAATGGAAGCATAATAGACCAAATAAAATATCAAATGAGTGTACTCAAAGTCAACAAAGGATGAAGATCTGGTGGGAAAAGAAAGATAAATATGATGAAGTAAAAAATGAACACTTTGAGAACTAGTCAAAACCATTAGGAATGACATTAAAATGATGGTTTTCCAAAAATGGGAACAGAGAGTTAATTCAGTGAAATGATAGAGGAAAATTTCCCAAACTTAAGTAAAGAACATGAGACTTACACCAAAACACATATTAGTGAAACTACCAAGATTTCAAGATAAAGAAAGAATTTCAAAGATGACTAAGTGTCATCAGTACACCAATCAGGCTTACATGATACTTCTCTGGAACAACCAGAAAAGCAAGGAAAGAGTAAAATGTCACTCAAAATAGATGAAGATAAGAAAAACACCAAAAATGCCAACCAAAAATGCTATATCCTATAGCATTCCCTTTCACATATTAGGGAGACATAAATTTCCAGAGAGAGAGAGAGAGAGAGAGAGAGAAGCTGAAGGGGTTTGCCAACACTAGATCTGTCAATAAGAAATGTTGTAAGGAACTCACCTATCTAAATTGAAGAAAGGGAATCCATTAAAATTGAATATGGAATTAGAGCCAGAAAGTTAAAGACAAAATCACAGTAGAAAATCCTTTCATACCAATAATCACCCTAAATATAAATTGACTGTGAGCACAGAGTGGCTGGTTAGATGAGAAAACTAAACATAAATTTCCACTGTCTTCAAGAGTATTATCTAAGCCCCAAGGAAAACATAGGCTCAAGGTACATAACGGGAAAACAATCCTACATACAAATAAGACTTTAAAAAAGGCAGGGACAGACATATTTATATCAGATAACATATGTTTTCCTCTAAAAATAGTATCAAAATGGGCCTCCTTTGGTGGCTCAGGCAGTTGAGCGCAGCACTGTGAAGCTCTCCACAGCCTCTGCAGCACCAGGTGGATCCAGGCCCACTGGCAAGGGTCCCACATGGAGTGGCAGACCTCTCCCATTTCGCCCGCTACTCCCCTCAACAGTGTATTTTATCAGTCTGCCTGTTCTGTTCCCTACTCTGTCTCTGGTGAATCTTCTCACCTTCCCACGCATTTAGCCTGTATCCTGGTTCTTGTATAAATAAATAAATAAATCTTAAAAAAAGGTGGTATCAAAAGACAGAGATGGACACTATGTAATGATTAAGTATTAATGTTAGGAACAAATAACACTCATCAAGATATATGCACCTATCAAAGGAGCATAAAATATATAAGGCAACTATTAAGAAATACAAAAACAAATTAGTAAAAACAGAAATGTAGTAAGGAAGAGTTCAACACCCCATTTTCATCAATGGATAGACCCAACAGACAATAAATCAATATGAAAACCAACTATCTTAAATTAAGTTTTAGAGCAGGTAGGATTAACATGTATTTATAAGGTAAAAGAACCCTCCAAAATCTTTAAGACACATTTTTCTGAGGTTCACATGTGTTCCTTTGAAACACCCTGACTTCATGGTCTAGATTCTTGGAGCAATAATATAGGAAAATTGGTTGCATCTATGGATCATGGTGTATGATCATTTTAATGTATTATTGAATTATATTTTCAATGATTTCTTGAGGTTTTTACATCTTTGTTCACAAAGGACATTGACCTACAGCTGTTTTTGGCAAAGTTTTTATCTGGTTTTGAAATCAGGCTAATATTGCTATCTTAAAATGTGTTAGGGGGTGTTCCCTCTTTTTTGATATTTTGGAAGAGTTTGGGAGATATTGATTTTTTTTTAATTCAGTAATGTAACCATCTGGTACAGGGTTTTTGTTCTTAGGGATATTTTTAATTGTTGTTTTGATTTCTGTACTTATGATTGGTCAGTTCCAGCTATTTATTTCTTCCTCATTAAATCTCGGAAAGTTGTTTTTAACCATTTTAAACAATTTATGCATTTCTTATAAATTGCCCAATTTATTGGTTTATTTATCAAGAATGTCTTAGTAGTCTTATTTTTTAATTCTCTATTATCTGTTTTTTTAAGATTTATTTTATTTATTTACACATAGGGCATAAATAAGAGCTGAGCTGAAGTCAGAGGTGTGGGGGTTAAGAGAATTCACCAGAAACAGAGTGGGTAGTAGAACACACAGATTAATTGCAATATACTCCTGAGGGAGACAACAGGCAAGACAGGAGAGGTCTGTTGCATCATGTGGGTTAGCTCCCTGGCCTGGGATGGAATGTGTGCTGCTGTGCTGCTGATAGCTTGCTAGTGCTGAGACTTAGTGCTGTGCCACCAAGGAGACTGTGTAGTATCTGTTTTAAGTATGTGCTTTTATTTCTGATTCTCTCTCTCTCTCTCTCTCTCTCTCTATATATATATATATATATATATGCATACCTGGAGGTTTATAGCATAGCATACATGGAGGTTTATATTGTTTTTTTTTTTTTTTTCAAAAACCAGCTCCTGGTTTTATTGGTATTTTGTATCATCCTTTTTTTTAAACAATATTTATTTTATTTACGTAAGAGCCAGGGTACAGGCCAGATGCACGGGAAGGTGAGCGGATTCATCAGAGACAGAGTGGGGAACAGAATAGGCAGACTGACGAAATACACTGCTGAGGGGAGCAGCAGGCGAGACAGGAGAAGTGGGTTGCTCGCTATGTAGGTTGCTTTGAGGCCAGTGGGGATGGAACCGCCACTGCAGAGGCTACGGACAGCTTCATAGCACTGCGTTCAACCGCTTGCACCACCAGGGAGCCCTTGTATCATCCTTTTGTTTCCTGTTTCATTTATTTTTGCTCTAATTTTTATTAAGTTCTTCATTCTACTAATTTTTCATTGTGTTAGTTCTTTATGAAGTATAGCAAACCTGGGGGAGAGGTTGATCCAGCTGGTAGGTCCTCACTTGCAAATTTAAGAACATAGAACATGACACTGGGAAGAAACGACAATAACAATAAAAAGATTCATTTGCAGGCCTCCCTGGTAGCCTAGGGTTTAAGTCTCAGCGCTATCGCTGCTAAGGCCTGAGTTCCATCCCTGGCCAGCAAGCTAACCCATATAAGGCACAGCAGACTTCTCCTGTCTCTTGCTACCCTTAGCAGTATGTTTCTTTGGTTTTATGCATGTCTGCAAAGACACAGAGCTTTATCTCTGCTTTTTTTAATGAAGACATAACTTTTTTTTTTTTAATGTAAATTTCAAGGTTAGAGTCTTTGTACCATTATCTATGGAAAGGCAGTTTAATTCACATTGAAATAACCAGTTTAGGGCCTCCCCAGTGGTGCAGCAGGTTGAGTGCCACACTCTGAAGCTGTCTGCAGCCTCTGCAGGGCGGGTTCAATCCCAGCCAGCAAGAATCCCACATGGTGCCACAGACCTCACCTCTCCTGCTGCTCCCCTCAGCAGTGTATTTCTATTGTCTGCCTATTCTGCTGCCTTCTCTGCCTCTGGTGAATCCTCTCACCCTCCTGCGTCTCTGCCCCATACCCCAGCTCTTGTATAAAAATAAATAAATCTTAGAAAAAAAGAAATAACTAGTTTGTTTGTTCACATGCACCCACACATATAGCTTAAAAAATAAGAAAAAAATAGAAATGTTTGCAAAGAGAGGAAAGGAAAGCACATCAAACAAATAGTCAAAGCCAAAATCAAGTTTATTTCATGCAATCAAAATCAAATTCCCAAGGTATGGAGTGATGAAAGTAAGTTGCCTGCAAGTTTTAAGGAAATGTGAGTAGGTAGCAAACCATCACAAGGAACAGGCCGTTTCTCTGACATTAGGACTTGAGCACCACCACTCTGCCAGGTTATCAGGAGCTAGATATCTAATCAGCAGATCTGAAAGGATCAAATCAAACACTTTAGTAACAAGTGCTAGGATATGTAAATTAGTTATTCCTTGTCCACCATTTGTAGGAAAGTACACATAGGTCCTGCCCTTATGAAAAACTGTATGGGGGGTTCTCAAAATATTAGCAATGGATCTACCTTAGGACTTAGCTTTTTCCTAGACATCTACCCTATGAATGTAAGAACATGAATTAGAAGTGATATGTGCACACCTATGTTCATTGCAAGACTATTAAAATACCCGATTTAAGTAAAAAACCTGATTGCCCAAGCACAAATGAGTGACTTAAGAAGATATGATATATATACACAATGGAATACTACACAGTGATAAAAGAGAGATGAAATCTTGACATTTGTGACATCATAGATACACTGAAAGGGGGTACGTTAAGTGAAATGTCAGACAAAGAAAGTTAAATACCGGATTATTTCACTCATATGTGTAATGAAGAGAAACCAAATAAAGGAACAGAAACTCAAACCCAGAATAAAACCTACATATATGACTATAGAATTAAAGCTACTAGAAGGAGAGGGTGAGGGAAGGGGAGCTTATAGAAGAAGGGAGACAATGGACTATGGTGGAAGATTATGATTGAGTTGGTGGTGGACATGGTTTATGATACACATCTAAAGGGGTATGAATCTATGACCCCTCAATTTTTTTACAGTGTTATAAATCATTATTACCTGAATAAACATAATACAATTTAAAAAATAAGTAATAGCAGACCCTCAAAGAGCTCTGTGTACATCCATATTCATAGTATCATTAGTCACAGTGTTACAGAGTAGCCCCAATATAAAACAGGTTACCTGACTGTGGGTCCTCACCCACATGCTTAAAAAAGACTTATTAATACTCTACTGCAAGCACACAAAAAAGGTTAATAAAAGGTTTATTTACAAGGGAAGGGGAAATGAGGAAATGTACAACTCGGGGAGAAAAGAGGGAAATAAAATCTTAAATGCATTCTACCCTTTCCACTGCACTGGAATCCCAATGGCATTCTGAGAGCTGGCCATGAGCCACGAGCCATGAAGCCAAGATGAGAGAGACCCCAAGGCCCACGTGTCTGGTTTTTATACCAAACCTGGCTGCTTAACTCCACCTTCAGGTCCCAGCAAGCTTCCCTTTGATGGTGATGGTGTTTATCTTTCCCAGTGTCTTGATGGGTTTGGTCTGGAGTGGGGGTGGAGTCCACAAAGCCTGTATGGAATTAGCTCAGGACATCCTTTCCCCCTAACAATAGTAGTTACATTTGAAGCAATCCAATGATTATTTGGTCTTTTTTAATAAAATAAGTTTAATGCAAAATTTAAGATATACACTTATCATCATAGTAGATTTCTTTCTTTTCAGAAAAAGCAACATTTTAATAGTGAAAAAGTCATTAATTTTCATTAATAGTTTAATTTTTCTCTTTTATTTTTAATTTCTTTTCTTTCTTTTTAAAATTAAGTCGTTTATGGGCCTCCCTGGTGGTGCAAGGGGTTAAGACACAACCTATGAAGCTATCTGCAGCCACTGAAGCACAAGTTTTATCCCCAGTCAGGGTGCTGCCCACATGGTGCAGCAGACTTCTCCTGACTTGCCCACTGCTGCCCTTAGCAATGTATTTCAGTCAATCCGCCTGTTCTGCTTCAAACTCTGTCTCTGGTGAATCCTCTCACCCCTCACACCTCTGGCCTGTACCCCAGTTCTGGTAGGCATAAATAAATAAATCTTTAAAATTAGGGTAACAAAATGAACATGGCAGCAAGGATGCTGCGAGTATGTCCTCCCATTAAAAAAAAAAAGTTAATAGGGAGGTAAAGTGGCAGGTCCCTGTGAAAACCAGGACAGGGAAGATAAACTAGCAATTCTGGCAAACTGCCTGAAAAGGAAAGTTGTCATAAAAGAGGACAAAAAGAGAGGAAATCTCAAAATGTTGCTGCTACTATCCCCCACCCACAAAGCCTGTACATTCCGACCAACAGAAATAAAAAACAACAGCAACAAAAACAATTAGCACAAACTACAGATCAAAAGGAATTGTGAGTGGAAAGGAACTACTGCAGGCACCGCTCCCCAAGAACAGGAACTGTGGAGAACCATATGGGAATTACCATGGAGGTGATCAAATACCTCCAGGCACCATTAGAGGAAGATAAGGACTCCACAGAGACACCTACAAAAAGCCTGAGGCCAGCGGGTAAGCTTGTGCTGAAAAGCTTGCACTTGCTCAAAAAGCATATGTGGATCACAGCTGCCCAGGTCCCAGTGCCCTCGACCTAAGTTTGTGGGGAGACAAGTGGAAACTGTCACTGAGGTGAATGACCCTCACTGAGTAATGAGATGAGACAAATAATCAATGAACTGAAGAACAAAAAAAAAAAATGAGACATTAAGAAAGGAAATAAAAGAAAAGGAAGAGACTAAAATATTACCGGAGGAGACAAAGGGCTCTTCGAAAAGTGTTGAAAACAAGACTGAGGAAATGGAAGATCGGTCAGTACTCTGGAAGATACAGAAATAGAAAGAACCAAAGGAGAAAAAGAGAGAGAAGTGCAAAGGAAGAAGAATGATAATACCCTTACACAATTATCAGACTCCATGAAGAGAGGAAATATAAGAGTTATAGGCATTCCAGAAGGTGAGGAGAGAGACAAAGGAACTGAGAAATTATTCAAGGAGATAATTGAAGGAAACTTCCCAAGTATGAAAAAGGAGATGAATATAGACATACAAGATGCAAGAAGAGGGGCCTCCCCGGTGGCGCAGCGGTTGAGCGCTGGGTTGCGAACCTGCCCGCGGCCTCTGCGGCGCCAGTTCGATCCCCGGCTGCTCCCCGGCCACCAGAGGAGGGTCCCACATGGTGCGCAGACCTCTCCTGCCGCCCGCTGCTCCCCTCAGCAGTGTACTTCGTCCTTCTGCCTGCTCTGCTCCCCGCTCTGGCTCTGGTGAATTCTCTCACCCTCCCGTGCTTCTGGCTGTACCCAGTGCATGTGTAAACAAAACAAACAAACAAACAAATAAACAAATAAATAAACATGCCTCTATAAAATTAAAAAAAAAAAAAAAAAAAAAAGATGCAAGAAGAACACCCAATTACCACAATGAAAAGAAAACTACAGCAAGACACATAATAGTAAAGCTTGCAAGAGTTCAAGACAAGGGAAAAAAATGAACTGGCAAGGTGTAAAAACAGATAACTTATAAGGGAAAATCAATCAGATTAACTTCAGACTTCTCCGAAGAAACACTATGGGCAAGAAGAGAATGGAGTAACACATTCAACAAACTTCAAGACAGCAAATGCCAACCAAGAATGCTTTACCCTGCAAAGCTCTCCTTCCTCTATGAAGAAAAATATGGGCCTTCTCTAACTAACAGAAACTCCAGAATTCATTACAATGAAAACCCCATTCCAAAAAATTCTACAAGAAGTCCTAAAGCCAAAAACAACAGAGGAATGATCAAGAAGAGCAGAATACATAAAGGAATAAAATCACAAAAAAAGAAAAACAAAATGGCAAATCCACATGCCAACATATCAATTTTAACTCTAAATGTAAATGGATTAAACTCTTCAATAAAAAGACATAGAGTAGCATGCTGGATTAAAAAGCAAAATCCATCCTTCTGCTGTCTCCAGGAAACACATTATCCACAAAAGATAAACACAGACTGAAGTCATAAAGACATCAAACTAGAAATAAATAATGAAAAGAAAACAACCAACCCTCCCACTTCATGGAGATTTAACTCCACACTACTGGAAGAACACTGGACTAATGAGGATATCAAAGAAGAAATTTAAAAATACTTTGCGTTGAACGAGAAGGAGAACACCACTTTCCAGAATGTATGGGATGCAGCAGGAGCAGTAATAAGAGGAAAATATATAGCAATATAGGCTCACATCAAGAAACAAGAAAGAACTCAAAGAAATAACGTAATCTCACATCTCACAGAGCTAGAAGAAGAACAACAACAGAAGGGAAATAATAAAAATCAAAGCAGAAATAAATGAAATAGAAATCTGGCCTGTTCCCTGTTCTTGTATAAATAAATAAATCTTTAAAAAAACTACCACTATTTGCAGACAGTGTGATAATATACATCAAGAACCCTAAAAACTCCACAGGGAAACTACTTAAAATAGTCAACAAGTTCAGTAAAGTAGCAGTATACAAAATCAACACATAAAAATCAGTAGCCTTCCTATACACAAATAATCAATCTGAAGAAGAAGAAATCAAGAAAGCCATTCCTTTTATAATAGAAACAAAATAAAAAAATTAAATACTTGGGAATAAGCCTAACAAAAGAGGTGAAAGACCTATACAAAGAAAATTATAAAACACTGTTAAAAGAAGTAGAAGACACAAAGAAATGGAAAGACATCCCCTCCTCATGGATTGGAAAAATTAACATTATTAAAATATACAGATTCAATGCTATTTCAGTAAAAATCTCAATGATGTTCTTCAAAAAATAGAACAAATCCTGATGAAATTCATATGGAACTACAAAAAAACATGAATAGGCAAATCCCTACTGATGAAAACAAAGGATAAAGAAGGTATCACACTTCCAAACTTCAAGCTATACTACAAAGCCATGATAAATAAAACAGTTTGGTATTGGAACAAAAACAGACATACAGATCAATGGAATGGAATAGAGAGTCAAGAAATAAAACCACACTTTTATGGACAATTGATCTTTGACAAAGGAGCAATGGAACACAGACAGTTTGTTCAATAAATGCAATAAATGGTGCTGGGAAAACTGGAACACCATGTGCAAAAAAATGAAACTAGACCACTGTGTCTCACCATGCACAAAAATCAACTCAAAATGGGTAAAAGAACTGGACATACAACATGAAACCATCAAATATATAGAAGAAAATATAAGTAAAACAACAAGATATACATTGCAATAACATCTTGAAAGACTCATCACCCAAAGCAAAGAAAGTCAAGGAAAAAATAAATACCTGGGATTGTATCAAACTGAAAAGCTTCTGCACAGCAAAAGAGACATTAACCAAAACAGAGTGACTCACCACTGATTGGGAAAAAATCTTTGCACTCCAGTCAACTGATAAAGGACAGATCACAAAGATATACAAGGAATTCACATGACTTCACAAAAACAAAATAAACAATCCAGTCAAGAAATGGGAAGAAAAACTTAATAGACATTTTCCAAAGAGGAAATGTAAATGGCCAACAGGCATATGAAAAAATGTTCAACATCCCTTATAATCAGGAAAATGTAAATTAAAAACACATTGAGATACTACCTTACACCAGTAATAATGGCACATATCCAAAAAAAAAAAGAAGAAGGAGGAGGAGGAGGAGGAGGAGGAGGAGGAGGAGGAGGAGGAGGAGGAGGAGGAGGAGGAGGAGGAGGAGGAAGAGAGGGAGAAGAGGAGGAAGGAGAGAGGAGGAGAAGGAGGAGAAGGAGAAGAAGGAGAAGAAGGAGAAGAAGGAGAAGAAGAAGAAGAAGGAAGAAGAAGAAGAAGAAGAAGAAGAAGAAGAAGAAGAAGAAGAAGAAGAAGAAGAAGAAGAAGAAGAAGAAGAAGAAGAAGAAAGAAGAAGAAGAAGAAGAAGAAGAAGAAGAAGAAGAAGAAGAAGAAGAAGAAGAAGAAGAAGAAGCAACAACAAATGTTGGCAAGGATGTGCTGAAAAAGGAACTCTCCTACATTGCTGGTGGGAGTGAAAACTGGTCCAACCACTATGGAAAGCTGTCTGGAGGTTACTCAGTCTAATAAAAGGGAGCTACCATAGGGCCCGGCAATTTCACTAAGAGATCTACCCAAAGGACACAAAAACATTGATTCAAAAGACCACCTGTACCCCTATGTTTATTGCAGCACTATTTACAATAGGTAAAATCCTGGAAACAAACCAAATGTCCAAAAATAGATGACTGGATCAAGAAGATGTGGCATATATACACAATGGAATATTATTCAGCAATCAAAAAAGATAAACTCATGCCATTTGCATCAATGTGGATGGAACTAGAAAGAATTATGCTCAATGAAATAAGCCAGAAGGAAAAAGGAAAATATCAGATGGTTTCACTTATAGGAGGAATATAGGAGAACCAAATAAGACATCAGTGTAAAAAAACAGTAAGAGTACAAAACATAACAAAGCAAAAATGGACAATTATAAATCAGAGACATCCTGCACGGGAGGAGGCATGACAGGGAGGGAGGGAGGAGCACAGGGGACTGAGGTGATGGTGCACGGGTGCCTTGGGGATGGAAACTCTATGGGGACTACACCTGAGGGGGGGGAGCAAATATCGTTTAAAAATGAACAATCATGTAAAAAAATAAAAATATTAAAAAATAAACAAAATAAAATGAAAAATAAAATAAATAAAATGGTAAAAAAATTAAAATTAAGTAAGTAAATATCTTTTACTTATATAATTGTTATTTTTTCGACAGTGTAAGATTTCTTCCCTCATGTGTGGTCACTATAGTTTTCTAACCAGCAAAGGACCCATAGCCCTCCCCCATAGTCCATTGCACTTTTCCCTTCCTCCCCCCACCCCAGGTTTTCATCTTCCCTCCTCACTCCTTATCTCCTACCCTCCTGGATGCCTTCAATCTATGGTCAGCTCTTGAGGTTTATTTTCACCCCTTGTTTGATTTTTCTATACTCCAGATACAAGTGAAACCATCTGGCATTTATCTTTCTCCCTCTGACTTATTTTGCTTAGCATAGCCCCGCCTAGCTCCATTCATAAATGACTGTTTATATTTTTGATCATTTATTTATACCACATCATTTTAATACATACAACTCAGCAATTCTACACCTAGGTAACTACCTAAAATAACACAAAACACTAATTCAGAAGGAGATCTGAACTCCTCTATTTATTACAGCTCTGTTTACAGGCAGACAGACCAAAGACACTGCTGAGGGGAGCCACCAGCAAGGCAGGAGAGGTCTGCCGTGCCATGTGGGTATCTCCCTGCCTGGCCAGGAATCGCACCCGTGCTGCAGAGGCTGTGTACCGCTTCGCAGCACTGCACTCAACCCACTGCGCCACCAGGGAGGCCCCTATTTTTTTTTTTTTATTTTTTATCTACATGAAAATTCTATAACATAGATGACCCTGGAAGACATAATGCTAAATGAAATAAGCTATTAAAAAAAGACAGAAAGTGTATGATTTCACTTATATGAGGTATTTACAACAGTCAAAATCATGAAGACA
This sequence comes from Talpa occidentalis, assembly GCF_014898055.3. NCBI lineage: Eukaryota > Metazoa > Chordata > Mammalia > Eulipotyphla > Talpidae > Talpa > Talpa occidentalis. Next base: position 56,775,465 of record NW_023601322.1, read on the forward strand.
GAATTGTAATGGTGGCTTCCCATGCTTTGGGGGAAGGGAGAATGGAGAGTTATTGTTTGATTGTTATATAGTATCAACTTTCCAAGATAAAAATAGTTATAGGGGTGAATGGTAGTGACGATTGCACAACAATATGAATGTATCTGCTATAACTGAATTGAGACCTTAAAAATAGTTAAGGAGGTAGACTTCATGTTATATGTATTTTACCACAATAAAAAGAAAGTAAAAATAAGTTTGAACGTTAAGACACAGCACTATGAAGCTATCCACAGCCACTGCAGCATGAGTTCGATCCCGGCCAGGGAGGTGACCCACATGGCGCAACAGAGCTCTCTTGACTTACCCACTGGTCCCCTTAACAGTGTATTTCAAACAAACTGCCTATTCTATTCCCCACTCTGTTTCTGGTGAATCCTCTTAGCCCCATACCTCTGGCCTATACCCCAGCTCTTGCATGCATAAATAAATAAATCTTTATAAAAAATAAGTTTGAATAATTATGTTTGCATGCACTTATTAATAATATACTATTAAAATATACAGAATATGTAAGTGATATAACATTATTTTTTTTTCCTTTGAAAATCCAAAATCACAATGGATTTATGGTGGTGGACTATGGGTAAGATTTTGGTGGTAGATGCACAGTGGTGGCTATACTTGGAGCATCCTAATATTAACTTAATTAAAAATATTCAATAGTTAATAGTAAAAACTAAAAATTTGAAATCATACCTGGAAGTGCATTAAAATCAGATATAGAAAACCTGATTTTTAAAAAAATCAATAAAAGTAAAATATTAGAACAGTACTAATTCTTCCTAATTATTACACATAAAACAACACTCCTCTGATGCAAAAACTATTTCATATGTTAAGTATATACTATAGCAGGCCAATAGTGTGAAAAAATCAATATAACTATAATGATTTTAAATTTTAAAGAGTGTGTTGTCTGATCATTGGTGAATTTAACTGTCAAATCATTATGGAAAATTAAGTAACTTTTGAGAACTGGGGGAAATACACTTTCCTGACACGATCCCAATGATGTACTAATAATGTGGCTATGAAAAGTAAGCAACAGATTTTTTTTTAAGATTTATTTACTTATACAAGAGCTGGAGTACAGGTCAGAGATGCAGGAGGGCGAGAGAATTCACCAGAGACAGAGCAGGGAGCAGAACAGTCAGATGGACCAAAAACACTGCTGAGAGGAACAGTGGGTGAGACAGGAGAGGTCTGTCGCACCATGTGGGTATTTCCCTGGCTAGCTGGGAATCAAACCCATGCTACAGAGGCTGCTGGCAGCTTCACAGCGCTGCACTCATTCCGCTGCGCCACCGGGGAGGCCCAGCAACAGATATTAAGCACTTTTTTGATGCACTACATGCTAATAACTAATCTGAGTTCTTCACATATTTCATTGTGTCAAAATTGCTAGTGATCCACAGGGTGGCCACCCCTGTTAACTTATTAACAGGTAAAGGGACTGAAGCACAAGAATGAGGTGACACAGCTGGCACTAGGCTAATAAAGAACATCAAATATTTTTGTTGCTATTTTGGACAATATCAGAGGGGTGTTTTGTTTATTAGGCAAATCCTGTGGATTTAGCCCTGATTGGTGAAATCATCTCCATTATTAAGAAGGGATCTCTGAAGAAGAACAAGCAAGTTTTCCTGATAATCTTTCTATATCATTTAATTCCATATAAATGTTATAAATATTCACCATTTTCTCAGTTTCAATATTCACCATTTTCTCAGTTTCAAGTATAATATATTTATATATTTTTTGATGTACAGTAGTTGTGTTCATTTGCATGTTCCTGTTTTCTCACTTTCTATAGCCAATTATCTCCTGAATTGCTCTCAGGATACATGTGGTCATTGGATGCTAACCTGTGATCCCAGGGGTTTCCTGTAATTTCATTGACATGCCTACATTTCTTAAGTTAAACATGAAGTTTCTTTTTTTTTTTCTTTTTCTTTTTTTGGTTATAAAACGGAAGGATTACTATCAGGAACTCAATCATCTCAAGGAAATGTATCCTCATCTTGCTTTTGCCTGAACCTTTATTGGAACCTTATCAGAAATCCTGCCTTGCCTAAACTCTCTAAAATACACCACCAACTTGTGAGTCTATTGTTATTGATCTATTTTCTCTTTATTGACCTACCTTCAAAAAGTACCCCTCCCCATTTTCTTCTTCCTCTTTATTTGTTTTTGAGAGGCTATCAATGAGATTAGAATGGGAAATTAAGATAAAATAGCTATTCACACATAAGACCCATTTGAATAAGAAAAACTAAGCCCCACTTTCAGTATTTTTAGTGGAATGTTTTAGCTGTTCACAGATGTGTGCAGCATGTGGCCGTAGGCACTGGACTGAGTTGACTCAGCAACACAGGCAGAGAGCGATGTATCTCTTCATACTACCACTGCATGCAGGTATTTAAATTCATACTTACAAATATAACTCAGTTAGCCTGAGTTATAACTAAAATTATATTAATAAGAATCTGTGTGTTCATGCTATTCATTTAACAATTTAAATGATTATTTTCTGTTATATGCTCTTTGTTAAAAAACAATGCTATATATCCAGATGGCAAAAATTGTGTAAGAGAATCCTTATAATAAAAATTAAAAGTAAAATATATTTGCAATCCCTTATATGTCAAGTGTAATTCCTGGATTTTGTTGTAGAGTATTATAAGCAGTTAATTTATTTTTATCTTGAATCAGTTTTCTTTTTTTTTTTTAAAGATTTATTTATTTATTTATACAAGCACTGGGTACAGTCAGAAGCACAGGAGGGTGGGAGAATTCACCAGAGCCAGAGTGGGGAACAGAACAGGCAGACTGACGAAATACCCTGCTGAAGGGAGCAGCGGGCGGCAGGAGAGGTCTGCACGCCATATGGGACCCTTGCTGGCGGCCGGGGATCGAACCGGCGCTGCAGAGGCTGCAGGCAGCTTCACAGCCCAGTGTTCAACTGCTGCGCCACCAGGGGAGGCCCTTGAATCAGTTTTCATTGATGATTCCCACCACTTCCAGAATAATGTCTGAATATAACTCATGCATATTTTTTTAAATTTTGGGTAAACTATATATAAATTTAAAATTTGGGGGTATGACTCAATAAACAAGAGGATAAACTACTCACAAATAAAATATGCATTTCCAATTCCTCATGAAAAATGCATCATTCAAGTCTTTGAAGAAAAGTGGAAAATCATTTATTTTTATGATTTGAGTGACAAGAACATACATATACTGTTGTAGTTACTCAAGTAAAACTTTATTATTCAGTATATTTCCCTGGCACCAGTCAGGCTTCAGGTAAAGATAATAGTGTCAGCTGTCACTCTCTATTCAAATAAATTAAGAATATTTTATATTGGCTTATTCCATTCAAGAGAAAATTTCAGGACCAAATACAGATTTGGACTTGTACTTTTTTACTTGTTTGTTTTAAAGCAATGGTATTATAGAATTAAGGTGCAAAAAAATTAAGTGCAGGAGGGACTAAATGTAATGTTTTCACTGATTTGTAGTTCTTGTTTGCATTTCTTCAACATGGTTATTTTGCATACCTCTTTTACTTGAAATATTTTACAAATGTTGAATTTATGAGGTGAATATCACTTGGCATTTTAATAGGCAAGGAATCTGAGTTTCACAGATGCTTCACAGCCTCTACATAACAAGTATACAGAAGAGTCAGATGGTTGGATACATCCTCCCCTGAAGTCTGTGAAGTTTTAATTTTGCTATGCTGCCAAATATAAATCCAGTCTAGAATGAGGAAATTATTGGTGATGGAGAAATAAACAAAGTGTTTTAATTCTGTGTTTGAACTGTGGAAATCTATATTTATGTACTATAGGACATCATCAAATATCAAGTTTTGTGAGGAAAAGTTTACTTTTAAGACTTCAAAGTTCAAAATGAAAATGAAATAATGGGTTAGAAATTTTAAAGAAACTATTCTTAACTACATTGATTGTGAGATTCTATCAACAAAATATCAATAAGCATATTGATTGAAAATAAAAAAAAAACAACCAAAACCAATCAATCAGTAAAACATTTTGAAGCATTCTGAAATAAATAGCTTCAACCAGGAGCAAGTGAAAAAAGCTTTCATCGTGTGAGCAGGAGGTCAATCAGAGAGTAACACCTCCCCTGTTTTCTTGCTGTGAGGTTCTCCAGGAGCAAAGAAATAGAATGTTATGTGTGTGAGCTTGGCAACTGTTCCATTATCATAGAATAGCTGAGAATTAAATATAACAAATCTGGGAAATATGCAGTTTAAACGAGCCCAGTAGAAATGGGCTGCATTTTAGAGTTTATTCAGCCAGGAATAGATTAAAAAATTGATTTTTTTTATCAAGGTAACATTTGGTTTACAATACTGTATAGCTCGGAACTATAGAAGCATACCTATTCTATTTTTAAAAAATTTATTTTATTCATTTATGCATGTAAGAGCTGGGGTGCAGGCCAGAGTGTGGGGGGTGAGAGAATTCACCAGACAGAGTGGCAAGCAGAACAGAACAGGCAGATTAACTGAAATACACTACTGAGGGAGACAGCAGGCCGGATAGGAGAGGTCTGCTGTGCCATGGGGGTCACATTCCTGGCTGGGGATCGAACTCGTGCTGCAGTGGCTGCTGATAAAGAAGCACCCTTTTTGTAGATGTACATTAATGCACCACAACCACAACAAGACACCCATAGTCCTCAGCCATAGTCCTTAGGGCCCCCTCCACACTTTGCTCTCCACGTGCCCCCTCCCCATCTTGCAGTCTCAATTTTACAGTCATGGTTCAATTTGTTATTATGGAAATTCTTCATGCAAGCTTTGAAAAAATGCATATTTATCTTCACAGTTTACATGGACAATTATAAAAAGGGAAATTAATAGGGAATTGGTATAGGCACAATATTTCTTTACTACTAACCAATAAACAGAATTTCATGGAAATAGCAAATGTGAAAGAATCAAACTCTTTTTCAGTTGATTCAAGTTCACATTGGGGGGGAACAATGTTTTACACAAGACAGAAGACTAGACAGATTAACATTTTCAACTTGAAAATGTTGTTAGTGATTCTTTTAATTATTATTTATTTTTATATGTTGTAAGGAAAGATGTTTGCACACATTATTCCTATTCAACAAAACCATTAATATTCATTGTTATTAAATTTAAAAGTGCATGAATATTTTCTTTTCAAGATTTTTTTTTAATTTTGCGTACAAGATCTGGGGTGCAGGTCAGTGGTATGGGGGGTGAGATGAGAGGATTCACCACAGACAGTGTGGGGAGCAGAACAGTCAGATCCACTGAAACACACTGCTGAGGGGAGCAGTGGGTGAGGCAGGAGAGTTCTGCTGTGCCATGTGGGTTTGCTTCCTGGTTGGATGGAACTCAGGCTGCTTCTGTAGTAGTGTGATAGCATTGAGACTCAACCCCTAGGCCACCAGGAGGGCCCAAATCACATTTTCAATAAAATCATCATGTCTAGCAATATTTGTCCCCTAAATATGGAACTTCATATTTATTGTAAGGAAATGTTTACAATTAGAAAATCCAGTGCCTCCCTGGTGGCTTAAGGGTTATATCCTAAAGGTTATCACCTTTATGTCCTAAATTCAATGCCAGGCCAGGGAGCAAATCACATGGTGCAGCAGACCTCTCCTGTCTCTCCTGCTACTCCTCTTACAGTGTATTTTAGAAATCTGCCTGTTCTACTCCCTTCTCTGTCTCATGTGAATCCTCTCAACCCCACACCTCTGGCCTATACTCCAGTTCTTCTACACAAAAAATAAAAAATGCAATTAGAAAATCCAAAGATGGAAATTAATTATACACTATAAGTTCACACTTACCCAGGTAACTCCTCAAAAGCAATGCATTTTTTTAAAAGATTTATTTATTTATTTGTACAAGCACTGGGTACAGTCAGAAGCACGGGAGGGTGAGAGAATTCACCAGAGCCAGAGCTGGGAGCAGAATAAGCAGACTGATGAAGTACACTGCTGAGGGGAGCAGTGGCATAGCAGGCAAGGTCTGCATGCCATGTGGGACCCTTGCAGAGGCCGGGTATCAAACTGGGGGCCCAGAAGTGCATTTTAAAATGTTTGCAATATCTAATGAGGTGATCTTTAAATCCATATATCTATATCCATTAAAATCATGAGGAAGGGCCTCCCCTGGTGGCAGAGCGGTTGAGTGCTGGGCTGCGAGGCTGCCCACAGCCTCTGCAGTGCCGGTTAGTTCTCTGGCCGCCGTTGAGGGTCCCACAAAGATTAAGACATAAACTTGAGTTCCATCAAATTTAAAAAAGATGATATTCTTTTTAAAAAAATGGAATTTGTAAATAAAGTAATGAAATTCAGAAATTTATATGTTTTATGTGAGATTACTACAGGCAGTATTATTTCAAAAAATATCAACTGAGATTATTTTAGAAACTTGCCAGAATTATGACATTTGTTTTTTTTTTTTGCCAGGAGAATATGTTATTTTTAAAATGGGAGAATACATGGAGACATCAGCAGAGGCTTAAATTATTACTTAATAAAGAAAGCATGCTTTGTTTTCTGTTAAAGAACAATCTACAATCTCTAATCAATTATGTTTTTTCATTAACTAAAGATAAGTGTGAACATTTATAAAAATGTTTCTAATAAGTCAAGATGTATAGAAATTATGTATATTAACTCAGTCTTCCAGAAAAATCTTTGATCTTCATTATTGTCATTTATGTAAACAACATCCAAATGTCTTATTACAGCCACGACCTCTAGCTGGGAAATAAATTTTCCAAGCAGCAAAACTGAAGATATATAAAAGTATACATACATATAGATTCTAAATAGAATAAAATTGGAAATGTGAGTTGATAAACATATTTAAGTTAATTTGTTCCCTTTTATTGATTTTCGTCTTTTTAGGAGTTATTTATGTCCAAGGAAAATTACCCAAGGATCTCCAACTCTACTATTGTGACTGAATTCCTGCTTATGAGATTTTCTGATGTATGGGAGTTTCGAGTCTTGCACACTGTGCTATTCTTACTGATGTACTTGGCAACCCTAATGGGAAACCTTCTCATTGTCACTGTGACCATATTTGATCAAAATCTTCACACACCCATGTATTTCTTCCTTAGGAATTTATCTATTCTAGACATGTGCTACATTTCTGTCACTGTACCCAAAGCGTGCCTCATCTTCCTGCTGGACAACACATCAATCTCCATAGTTGGATGTGCACTTCAGGTTTTCCTGGTGCTCTTACTTGCTTTTGCAGAGCTTCTGTTTCTCACCATCATGGCCCATGACCGTTATGTGGCCATCTGCAAGCCCCTGCACTACCCAGTGATCATGAACCCTCAAGTCTGTGGTCACATGACACTGGCCTCTATACTTGCTGGTGTGGTCTACTCAGGATTGCACACAGGCAACACATTCCGTCTGTCCTTCTGTCAGTCCAACTTGATACACCAGTTTTTCTGTGACATTCCCTCTCTGCTGAAGCTCTCCTGTTCTGACACCTTCAGCAATGAAATTGCAATTTTTATTCCTGCCTTGTTGCTTTCTGGTGGCTGCTTTGCCTTCATTACCACATCTTACATTCGCATATTTTCTACTGTGCTAAAGTGTCCAACCAGAAGAGAACGAGGAAAGGCTTTTTCCACGTGTGTCCCTCACATCCTCGTGTTAACGATCTTTGTCAGCTCAGCTGCTGCTGTGTATTTGAAACCCACATCCTACTCATCTGACTATCAGGACATGATCACTTCTGTATTCTATAGTATTGTCCCTCCTTTCTTAAACCCTATTATCTATAGTCTTCGAAACCATCAGATAAAAGAGGCCATAATGAAAATTACGACAATGGTTTTTAAAGAAGTTATATGATAATTTTTCAAGACATTTACACTTTAATGAGATGAGTTTAAAAATGATTCAAAATTGGGGAATATAACCAAAATGAAAATGCATACATTGTGCAAAAATGAAAAATTATGTAAGAATTATATAAAATAAAATATTTAAAAAATAAATAAAAATGATTCAAAATTAATATTCTTGGGCCTCCCCGGTGGCGCAGCGGTTGAGCGCTGGGTTGTGAAGCTGCCCGCAGCCTCTGCGGTGCGGGTTCGATCCCCGGCTGCTCCCCGGCCACCGGAGGAGGGTCCCACATGGCTCACAGACCTCTCCTGCTGCCCGCTGCTCCCCTCAGCAGTGTACTTTGGTCCTTCTGCCTGTCTGCTCCTCGCTCTGGCTCTGGTGAATTCTCTCACCCTCCCGCGCTTCTGACTATACCCAGTGCTTGTATGCTTGTATGTATAAATACAGTGCTTGTATGTATAAATACAGTGCTTGTATGTATAAATACATAACAAATAAATCTTTGAAAAAAAAACAAAATTAATATTCTTACTCATTTCCAAAATTGGAAGACTTGTAACTTACTTCTAAGAACAATCCCTGCAACATGTAAATACATAGAAAAATTTGGGGTTTTTCCTCTTTAAAATTTATATTTCCTTACACCTGAAATATCACTGCTAAAGTCTCTATGTTTATTAAACATATCTGTTTGCAATTACTTTCCATTACAACTAGTAAGTCTTCAAACAAAAAAAAAAAAGTATGCACTAACTTTGATGTCTCTTTACAAATGTGAGATAATCTCGTATTAGCTCTATATTTAAAATGTTCCTTATAAAATGTTATAATAGCACTTAAAAACTGGCCTTAAAATAACACTAGGTGTTGTTTTTAATTAAAAACAAATCAGTTCATAGGTGGAACACAGAGCATTTAGAGTAGTGAAAATATTCTCTATGACACAGCACAGTTTAATACATGACTATTAATTTGTCAAAATACTGAGTGAATCCTAATGAAAACTATGCAATTGTCTTAATAATAATTCCTCACTATTGGCTTCTTAATTCTAAAAAAGTATACTACACTTGCACAAAACACTAGTAATAAGAAAACTATGGCAACAGTTTATGTAAATATAATAATTTTAAAAACAAAATCAAGTTAAAAAATTGGGGGACAATCTTCAAAATGTTGGCTGGTTGATAAATCAATTATAACTTATTATTTCTTTTTAAAATATGGAAGAACACATTTCATTTTAATTAGAAGAAATTTTACTCAAAATTTCAATAATCACAAAGTGTAAATAGCTGGTATATTTATAAATTTTAGAATTATTAATTGTCAGATATTAAACTGTGTGCATTCACAAAAACAAAGCATTTTTATTTTATTTTATGGTATTTCTAAAGCAAACTTTCAATATATTTAAAAATCACTAAGAAGAAATATGCATATTTTCCAATTAAGCTTATTGAAATAAAGTTTGGTTTGCATAATTATATCTGGTTTTGGGGTTGTAGGTTCAAACCTCTACAAATGTATGTTCTTACATATCCACCACGAGAGCCCAAATAATACTCCACCGTGTTCCATTAGTGCCTCTTCTTGTCCAAATCAGTCCTATCACTGTTTCCTCTGGTTGCCTCAGTTTTGCAATTAGATGTCAAGGGTTTATTATTGGCTTGGTTTTGTCTAATCCTTCATTCTGTTTGTATGTAAGTATAAGTGAGATCATTCTGTATTTATCTTTCTCTTTCTGACTTAATTCAGTAAGTTTTATTGTTCTCCAGTTCATCTTTTTTTTTATAGTTGAATATAGGATTGCATTGTGTATGGATGCACACACACTCATGATTTATCACTAAGACACATTTTATTTTTCCTATTTTTCTTCCATAATGATTTAAGATCATTAATCACATATTGACACTTTATACTCATTAAATACAACTCATAATGTTCATATCCTCTATTTTGGTCTCAATTAATTTTCTTTCCTTGATATGACAACAAGTCTGTATATAATGCAATCAGTCTTTCACTAAGACAATCAAAAAAAATGTCATGTTTGTACTTACTCTACTTTGGGTGACACCTAGCTCTATTTGGTGGCAGAAAATATGTTAGTAATTTCCTGTGTGATTGGAATGAAATTATAAGTAGATTTGTAGAGTGCACCCACCACAAAACAAAAGAGGGCAGGAATGTTAAACAGCCACTGTGTAAAAACTGGTATAGAGGAATCCTTTCTGCGCTAAAATAGTGTGTGTGTCCATTCTGTCAGAGCTATCTATTCCATACTGATTTTGTTTTAAATGTATTTATTGGGCCCCCCCTAGTGGCACAGGCAGTTGAGCGCAGCTCTGTGAAGCTGTCTGCAGCCTCTGCAGTGCTGGTGCAATCCTGGCCAGTGGGCAGGGGTCACATATGGTGCCCCAGACTTCTCCTGGCTCACCCACTGTTCCCCTCAGCAGTGTATTTCGTCAGTCTGCCTGTTCTGTTTCCCACTCTGTCTCTGGTAAATCTTCTCAACCCCCACACCCCTGGCCTGTACCCTGGTTCTTGTATAAATAAATAAATCTTTAAAAATAAATAAGTAAATAAAAATTTAAAAGTTGAAGATTTTTTTTTTAGTAAATTTATGCTTCTCTCTAGGAAAATCATTAATAATGACAAGGATCCATTTTGGAAAACCAATTTCTCCCACCCATAAAATATATACTTAATGTCTTCATTCAAGAAAAAATATATAGGTTATTGATTTAACAAAGAATACTTTAACTACTGAATTGTAATTTAAGACACTTTTAAATTCAAAATCTTCACTCATACTTTATAAAAACTGTATAATGGGAAAAACTTACATGTTATAGGTTAGAATAATTAGTAAGATAAATAATATTTTAATGAATTTCACTTGCATCATTTTAACTGCAAGTTTTATATAATATATTCTGAATAGGTTAGAATGCAGAAAAATATACCAGTTACATGTTTGAGAGACAGGAAACATAGCAAAGAGGAGTCATGCACTTTTAGCTACATGGAATAAATATTTTGATATTATTTTTTATAGATGTTCTTGTTGCTAAGGAAGGTATTGTAATCGGTGGCTGAAGCCAAAGTCTGTTAAGGTGGAGGTTGCTAGTGGGGGTTGCTAGTGAGGGAAAATACCAAAAAGTATCACATTTTGAGGGGAGCAACTGATAAGAAATATAAGGGACTGGAGAAACAGCAGCAGATTAGTCAGTGTTCTCTTTTTTTTTCAAAGATTGATTTATTTATTTATTTATAGAAGCACTGGGTACAGTCAGAAGCATGGGAGGGTGAGAGAATTCACCAGAGACAGAGCGGGGAGCAGAACAGGCAGACTGATGAAATACACTGCTGAGGGGAGCAGCAGACATGGCAGGAGAGGTCTGTGCACCATGTGGGACCCTTGCCGGCGGTCGGGGATCAAACCGGTGCTGCAGAGACAGCAGGCAGCTTAGCAGCACAGTGCTCAACCACTGCACCACTGGGGAGGCCCTATTCAGTGTTCTGGATTCAACATTTGAACATTCAGCATTTAGGATTCAGCATTTTCAGGGTCAGCAATTTTGTCTCCCACCGTGAATCTTCCAGAAGGCTGTTGTGGGCCTTTGAACATGGAGAGGTCTTCATCAGTCAACCTCAAAAAGGCAAAGTTCAGAGGCTGTGCAATATTCGGAGGCCAGTGAGTGAAACTGTTCCCCATTGTGCTACTGTAACAGTCTGGCAGAGAAGGCAAAGACCTAAAGCAAAAGCCAGGCACCTTGCTGAGCTGCTGAATGTGGCCGTTTATCCAATTGTTCAGCTACTGCAACTACTGCTTAGAGTGTTGCTTGTCTGGTGTGGTGGTGGGATATATTGGCAGCTCTGGGAGCATTTCCTGTTGTGTTTTCTGTTGTGTTCGTGAGTTGGAACCAGGCCTATAGTCTTTCTGCCATGTCCACAGTGTCAGGAAAACACCCTCTTGGGCACATGGCCTATTGTTAGGGAAAGGAGCTCTGCATCTGCAGTGGCAGGAAGACACCATGTTAGATATATTTGTTTAGGATTTAAAAACATTGGGCATGGCTTCAGGTGAGATAAACGCACATTTTTGGCCTCAGTAACTCTTTGTTTTTCCTTGGTTTGTTAAGTAAATCCTATTGTTTTTGTTCTCTGAGCCTGAGTAGTCTTGAAATTGTGCATAAAGGTGAAGAACTCAGACAGTGACTGGTAAATATTTTGGGCTGTGTCCTTAGCCAGTTTTAGTGCCCTTTGCTGCCCTGTATCAGTATCTTCAATGGCTTTGCATTCTTTGAAATTAAATGAGTTATGAATGTGGTAATGACCTGATAACACAATCATTTCTATTTTGATGTCACTGATATTTTATTATAAAATATCTCAACATAAGATATAACCCACAAAAATAATCAGATCAAGAAGGGCTCCTATCAATCAGGCTAATTAATAATATTTAATTTGTTGCTAATTTTAAACATGAAATATATTTTTATTTTTCTGTATTTACAAAAACTTTCAATTTCTCAATCTCTAAAAGGGCCTTATTTCTCCCTCATATCTGAATGAAAACCTTGCAAGATAGAGTACTCTTGGCTAGCTCTTTTTATCTTTATGAATTTGCAACATGTATTCCATTCTTAGTGTAGATTTTGTTTTGGTCTTTTAGCTCACTTTATTTGTAATTCAGCCCTCTTTTAGATTCAGGAATATTTACTTTATTGTTTATTTGAATACATTTTCTATCTCTTTCTCTCCACCCCCCTTTCCAGTATACCCATTATTCTTTTGTTGTATTTCTTTATTGAATTTTTGGAATTGTAAAATTCTCATTGTGTTTATTCATTTTATTTACTGCATTTCTCCCTTTTTCCATATTTTTTGTTCATTTTCATCTTCAAGTTCACTGATTTCTGCTTCCATTTGGTTTATTCTATTTATAATTGGTTTATTCTATTCTCCTGAAATTTTTTATTTCCTCTATTTCCCTTTTTATATCCTAAATCTCCATTATTTTCTTATTTGGAACTTGAATTTCTAACTTCTGTTCGTAGATTTTATTTCTAAGGAAACTGATTTGTTTTGTTTTTTTGTGAGCTATCTTAGTTTTTTTTTAATTTATTTGAATTTATTATAATGGAAATTTTAAGCTCTTTATCTAATCAGAAGAGCATATTTTCCATATATTTAGAGTTGGAGTCTGGATATTTGTTCTCTGTATATCTTGTGTTATTCTTCTTAGGACTCAGGCAGATGTATCTTGTGTTTTCCCTTTCTCCCCTTATTTTCTGTGGTGCTGTGCTGCTGTAAGTGGTACTTCTGTAAGGCATGGATCCTCCTCCTATACTCAACAGGAACTTTGGTGGACAAAAATGGCAGCTAGTAGAATCTTATGGGAGGTCATGGGGCCTAGATTGGTTGTGGACCCTCCACCAGCAATGGTATATAGCATTTACCAGACAGGGAAACTGGCTAGGCAGGCACGTCAGTCACCTGGAAGGCTTTCATGAACTATCAGACCTGGCTCAGCTCTGATACCTAACCCAGCATTTCTTTTTATGCATTTTTTATTTTTTTAATTGATACAACATTGGTTTACACCACTCTACATGACTTGCCAGTATAGAATCACACTTGTTATGTGTATTTTATTACACCACACCCATCAAAAAGACAACAAAACAATCTAAGTTCCTTTAATTGTATACCGTACATATATATAATAAACATTTCACTTTGAGGGGACTAAATTGAAATGGTGATATATTATAATACAATAAATTATTCAGTAACTTTGAATACTCAGGTCTCAATACAGTGATAAAGTATTTAGAAGATAAAAATAGTATATTTTATAGATCCCTAGAGACATTGAAACACCTAAGAAGAATCATCATAATTTTTTTAAATAAAACATTCCTAAAATTACTTTCTTTATAGTTTTCTTTATCTGTTTGTTTCTAAGACTATAGATGATAGGATTTAAGAATGGAGGAACTATGGTATAAAATACAGAAAGAATCATATCCATAATAGTTTCTGAAGTAACTGAAGGCCTTAAGTACACATAGGAACCAGACCCAAGGAAGACAGAGACCACAAGAATGTGAGGGATACAAGTAGAAAAGGCCTTCCTTTGTTCTTTAGTTGTAAATTTCAGCATAGTAGAAAATATATGAACATATGACATGACAATGAATGTAAAACAGCCACCACCAACCACCACAGCAAAGATTAGAATTACGATCTCATTGTTAAAAGTGTCAGAACAGGATAACCTCAGCAGAGAAGGGATGTCACAGAAGAACTGGTGGACCAAGTTGGATTGACAGAAAGGCAGTCGGAATGTGTTGCCAGTTTGCACGCCTGCATAGATGAGACCACTGAACAGGGAAGCCAGTGTCATCCGGACACAGAATTGGTAGTTCATGATGAATGGGTAGTGGAGAGGCTGGCAGATGGCCACATAGCGGTCATGGGCCATAATGGTGAGGAATAGCAGCTCTGTAGAAGCAAACCAAAGCACAAGGAAGATTTGCATTGCACATCCAGCCACTGAAATGGCCCAGTTATTAGTGAAAGAGTTTACACAAGCATTGGGAACAGTGACAGATATATAGCACATATCTAAGATGGATAGGTTCCTGAGGAAGAAATACATTGGTGTGTGAAGGTTTTGGTCAAGCGTGGTGGCAGTGATAATCAGCATATTTCCTAACAAAGTGGCCAAGTACATCAGTAAGAATAAGAAGGCATAAAGTATCCTTAAGTCTAAGACATCAGAAAAACCCATGAGGAGAAAATCAGTCACCATGGTGGAATTGATCATTTCTTAAAGTGCCAGTGGAACTGAAAAGCAAAAGTAGTAAATCATTAAATACAGAAAAGGAAAACATGACTAGTAACATTACCTTAAATAATTTATTTCAAATTGTTTGCTTCAATTTTATATACTGAATTCTGTAAGTTAAAAAGTTCAACTATTGGCCTTTAAAACCACTTAGTCATTACCATGTCAAAATAGAAAAAGGAGCAAAAGAATGATATTGGAGATTCAAATCCTATTGTTTGAATATCACTAACAGAAACACTATTCATCTCAATAATCCCCAATTCATATGGTTTATTGTGTGTTTTTTTTTAAGACTTATTTATTTATTTATACAAGTACTGGCTACAGTCAGAAGCCCGGGAGGGTGAGAGAATTCACCAGATCCAGAGTGGAGAGCAGAGCAGGCAGACTTAATGAAGTACACTGCTGAGAGGAGCAGTAGGAGACAGGAGAGGTCTGTGCATCTTGTGGGACCCTCACCTGATGGCAGGGGATCAAACCTGCACTGCAGAGGCTGCGGGCAGCTTCGCAACCCAGCACTCAACCGCTGCGCCACCGGGGAGGCCCTGGTTTATTGTTTTAATGAAGATAGACTTAGCTGACTTATGTAACATTTTTTGAATAGAGATAATTTATCAAAAGAATTGTTTAGTTTTACTAAAAGTTGGACTACTGATTTGGCCTGGATATTGATACACAGGGGAAGTTTATCTCACTATTCTTTGGTTTCTGGATCAGTCCATGATTGTTTTATAATGTCTTCTTAATATAATGCAGATATTGGTTAAAACTTTCCGCATTGTTATTAAAATGGCAATGCCTGAACCACTGTAGTCCCCATTTGGCTGCCTCGATGCCCAGATTGGGTTATTCTGTGGGGTTCCTGATTTTGTGACAGATAATCTTAAAGATTCAACAATTAACTATACTAAGATGCTGACATAGGTGTTTCTATGTTTGGATACCAAGATGAACATCTAACATTGATCAGAGGCACTCTAGAAAATGTGTTTACAGTTTGGAGTGAAACTGAAATACCCACTGCACTTCAGAGACCAGTATGGATTGCATCATGAGATACATAGGGGACACAAAGGTCATTCATGTTTATTAAACAGAAGGTTGGTAGAGAGAAAAGCCTGGAGACTGAAGTATGTGGAAGTAGACACAAACAGAAGAGATGCCAACTCAGCCAGGGGATGTAAGGAGGGGAGACCAGAAACAGTATAGAGAAAACATGCTTGATTGAGAAGAAATTCATAAAAAGGATCTGGAATGTGCCACATAGGACAGGTCTCCAGTAAGGAAAATAACAGAGCAAGTGGTATAATGTACACTACCTCTCCCTCCACTTTGAGACTAGAACTGACCTTGTGAAACACACATTGCAGACCATAGTCTCAATCTGGGACCCAAGAAAGATGAGGTATCTGTGGTGCCATAAACACAAGCCAAACATATCAAGCACATTCCCTAGAGTGATTGGTCACCTCCAGAATCCTACCCTACTCTGCTGACTCAGAAACTGCAAAAAACAAGTCTGAGTACCTACAGAAACCAACAAAGAACATAAAAGAAGAAAAATCAAACCACAGAACCATCAAGGAGAAAAGTAAAAGTAGATCATCTCCTTAAATTGATGCTAAAATATTTTAACAGGGAAATTCAAAGCAGCAAAAGGTGGGAGGGGGAGGTAAATAGCATATGGCAGCTTTTAATCCCAAGGGACTATGACGTAACAGAGAGATAGCTCTGGAATCCAGTTATAAAATCCAATTTTCTTTTTTTGAATTACTCTTTTTGTGATAAGTTTATTTTTTTAAGATTTATTTATTTATACAAGAACTGGGGCACAGGCCAGAGGCACGGGTGGGTGAGAGAATTCACCAGAGACAGAGCGGGCAGCAGAACAGGCGGTGGACCAAAAGCACTGCTGAGAGGTGCAGCGGGCTAGACAGGAGAGGTCTATTGCACCATGTGGGAATCTCCCTGACAGGCAGGGATCAAACCCACGAGACAGAGGCTGCGGACAGCTTCACAGTGCAGCACTCAACTCACTGTGCCACCAGAGGAGGCCCCTAAAATCCAATTTTCTATATCAAAGATTATACCTCCCTATCAGATAGAGAATTCAAAATCTCTATATTAAATTCAAATATATAATAAAATGCAGAAAGGCAAGACAGAATACTATAAGAGGACTAAGAAAGGATAAGCAAAGAGATAAAACAAAGTTCTGAAACAAATATACATGAGCTCAGAAATAAATTCAGCCATTAAAAGGTAGAAATTGAAGTTTTAAAAAGGAAAATAACAAAAATTTAGGATATAAAGAACTCAGTAAATGGCATCAATAATTCTATGGAAAGTGATGTGCGCAGAAAAAAGAACAAATGGAAGATTGAAACAGTGATATCAAAACTGACACATTTGACTCAAGTGGAAGAAGAGAGAAAGATGTAAAAAAAAAAAAAAAAGTAAAGCACTACAGGAAAATAATCCAAATTAATTAGGACAAACAACATAAATGTCATGAGTATGCCAGAAGAGGAAGTCAGAGAAGGGGTCAGAGATTTCATTCAAAAAATTAGTAGAGTAAATCATCCCAAACTCAAAGAAAGAACATCCAAATACAATGAGGACTACCACAAATACATAGTAGCGAAACTATCAAAAGATCAAGACACATTACGTGCATATGTGTATATGTGTGTGTATGTGTGTGTACAAAACAGAAAAAGATCTACATATAGAAGGCAGCATAGTTAAAAATAGCAGATAACTAGTTAACTAGTAAAGATGCAGTCATTGGGTTATCATCAAATTTCTATGAAGATACTCTAAAGTCCAGGAAAGAATGTAATGACTTAGTCAAACTCAAAGATAAAAACTACCAGAAAATAAATATTACATCTTGCAAGACTTAATATCAGATATGAGGCAGAAATAAAAGCCTTGCTACACAAACAAATTATTTTGTCAAATCTAGATCTCCCCTACAAGAAATGTTGGGAACTCTTCCATGAAATTTAAGAAAAGAGCCTTCACAATAAATTGAATAAAAACAAAACAAAAAAATAGAAACAAACCTAAGGACAAAATGGCCATAGCAAATTCCCACATATTAATGACCACCTAAATATAAATAGACTGCAGTCACCAATCAAAGGGCACAGAGTAACTGGGTAAAAAGGAACTGAAAAAAAAAGTCCAACTTTCTATCATTTCCAAAACACCCATCTGAGCTCAAAGATGAAAATGCTGGAAAACCAACTTATAATCAAATAGTTTCATAAAATGACAAGGACAACATAGAGCAGATAAAACAGACCTTTAGCTAAAGGAGGTAAAATTACAGAGATTGATATTATGTAATGATTAAGGATCAATACATCAGGGAAATAAAACATTCATTGATATATATGCACCAAATGGAGAATCATCAAAATATGTAAGACAACTAATAACAAATGTTAAAGTAATCATTGAGAGCAACACAGTACTATAGGAGAATTCACCACCTCACTAACATTAAATGGAGAGCTCAACAATAGACATAACCAGCAACAGAAGGAAAACAGCAGCCAGGAATTAGACCAGATGAAATGAATGTAATCAATTAAATTAAATTTATTACATTAAATAACTTTTATTTAATAAATTAATATTTTTGTTGAATTAGAATAATATAATTAATAAATTAATAAATTAATAAATAAAATAAATAAAATAAACTTAGTTATTCAACTTAATATTTGGTCATTGTGTCTTTCCCAAAAGCAAGTACATACTTTTTTTTCAAGTGCACACAGAAATTCTCAAGGATCAACCACATGTTGGGTCAAAAACAAGAGTCAGGGCCCCCCTGGTGGCGCAGGCAGTTGAGTGCCACACTGTGAAGATGTCCACAGCCTCTGCAGCAGCGCGGGTTCAATCCCTGCTGCCCGGCAAGAATCCCACATGGCAAAGCAGACCTCTCCTGTCTCGCCCGCTGCTCCCCTCAGCAGTGTATTTCAGTCAATCTGCCTGTTCTGTTCCCCACTCTGTCTGTGGTGAATCCTCTTACCCTACCGCACATCTGGCCTGTACCCTGGTTCTTATATAAAAATAACTAATTATTAAAAAAAGTGTCAATAAATTTATAAAGATTGTTATAGTAGCAAGCATTTTCTCTGGTCACAGTGATATGAAACAAGAATTCAGCCACAAAAGAGTGTAGTAAAAATCTCAAATACATGGAGGTTAATGTAAATGGTAATGAATAATTAATGGGTTAATGATAAAATCAAAAGATAAATTAAATGCCTGGATACAAACAAATTGAAGACTTATGGGAGGCAGCAAAGTAAGTGGATATTAATGTATGCTTACATCAATAAATGAGAAAAAACTCAAACAATCTAACCATAAATCTGAAAGAACTGGAAAAGGAGAATAAATGAAAACAAATCTTTAAAAGAAAGGAAATAATGAAAATTGGTGCCAAAATAAAAGGGAAGTCAAAAGACACAATAAATATCCATAAAAGCAAAAAATGATTTTGCTCAAAAGGAAAATTGCATTCCTATGTTCGCTGCAGCACTATTTACAATAGCCAAAATATGAAAACAGCCTAAATGTCAAAAAACAGATGATTGATTAATAAGATGTCACACACACAAACACAAACACACATACAGGAATTATACTCAGCTATCAAGAAGGATAAACTCTTGCCACTCATGGTAATGTGAATGGAGCAGGAAGGGATAATGTTAAATAAACTCAGTTCAAAGTAGAAAGACAAATACCGAATAGTGTTACTTATATGTGGAATATAGAAATATAAAGCAAAGTTTCAGATAAAACCAAACCAAGAAACTAAACTTTGAAAACTGACTATGGAAAAGGGAGGGCAAGAGGGATAAGGGAAAGGTTGGGATAAGAACAAAGAAGGGAGGGAACACAGGGTCAGTTGTGGTGTTCTCTGATGATGGGCACACTGTGGAAAGATTGCCTGAATAGGGGAACCTACAATATTAATTGAAACAATGATGCAAACCAATATTAACTTAATAAAAATAGTGAAAACATAATTCCAAACTTCTATCTCCTCCACAAAACATATATCATATCAAAAAAGTGACAAAATGGGGAAAAAGTAATTAATGAGTTCACAGAGTTCAGTAGAAAGGTTAAAAAATGGAGTAACACTTTACTATTTATGTTAAGATTTCACAAGCAAGGGGTCTCCTTGGTGTCTGAGGGATGTCTCAGGATGACCACCATGAAGGCCTGAGTTCAATTCTCAGCCAGGGAGCTAACCCACATGGTGCAGCAGACCTCTCCTGTTTTGCCCACTGCTCTCCTTACAGTGTATTTCAGTAGATCTGCTCCCCACTCTGTCTCCTGTCTCTGGTGAATCTTCACACACACTCACACACACACACATACACCTCTGGCCTGTACCCCAGTTCTTCTATGCAAAAATAAATTAATAAAATCTTTCAAAAAATATTTCACAAGATAAATATTTCCCATGTTTCCCATGAAACTGACAGTTGTATATGAAATGAAGTGCCATAAAATTAAAGATGACAGACACTAAAAAAAAATCTGTTTTTGGAAAAGATAGGAAAAAAAAAAAAAAAACTGTAGCCCGCTCACTAAGAAAATATTGGCAAAACCTTAAATAAATAGAATCAGAAACAAAATAAATAGAATGAATCAAAGATAAGTGCAACAGACAACTAAGAAATAGAGAATGGCAACTAGCAATAGTTATATACCAGTAAATTGAATCACTTTGAAAGAAGGAACAAGTATATATGTATGTGTATATGTATGTGTGTGTGTGTGTGTGTGTATATATATATATGTATATATATATACATATATATATACATATATATATATCTCCAAACAGACCAATTTTCAAGCATGGTAATTTAATCAATAAGCAAAAGTCTTTCACAAAAAGAGTCCAGAACCAGATTGGTTCACCAATAAGTTCTAATAAAACTTCATAGGAGAACTAATAATTACCCTTCTTATAATCTACCAAAATAAAAAAAAAAAGAATGAAATCTTCCAAACACATTTTATGAGGTCAACACTTCTTGTATATCAAAAGCATGAAAGGGTAACACACACAAATAAATGGAAAAGTATATGATGAACATCATATTCAAGTAGGACTTATTCCAGAAATGTAAGAAGAATGCAACATATACATATAAATCAATGAAATTTACCACATTAACCAAAATAAAGATAAAAATATGATCATAGTATTTGAAATATTCAATATTTATGACAAAAAATAAAATGGGGAACAAATCTAAACATTGAAAAGATTATATATAATGAACACTTAACCAAAGTCATATTTAATGGTGAAAATACAAAAGGCTTTCTTATAACATTAGGTAAAAGACAAAGATGTCCATTCTTATCACTACTATAATATTGGGAGAAATTCAACATATTATTGGGAAAAATTTGTAGATCTATTAGACAAGAGAAAGGAACAACAACAAAAAAATTACAAACTGAAAAAGAAGTATAAATATCACTATTAATTACCCTATTTTATACATAAAATATCCCAAGTTAACCACTAGTGAATTACTAGAAAATACCTCAGTACAGTGAAGTGGTAGGCTACAACATTAATATACAATAATCTGTCCATTTCTACTTAGAAAACAAAGAGGAAAAAGTCACCAAAAAATCTAATTTTCATCACATAAATAGTAATTAAATATCTAGAAATAAATTTAACAAAGGAGGTAGAAGACCTGTATGATAAAAAAGGCTTTCTTTAAAGAAATAGAAGACACAAGAAATTGGAAATAATTCCCTACTTATGTATTTGAAGAATAAAACATTGTTAAAATGAACATATTACACAGAGAAATATACCAATTTAATGAAATCTCTATTAAGATTCCATGGTGTTCTTCAAAGAAACAGAGAAAATCTTAATATTGATATGGTACTAAGAAAGTCTCTGAATTGACAAAGGAATCCTGTATTAAAAAATAGTAATAACACATTAAAAAAAAGTTAATAGGGAGGAAAAGCGGCAGGTCCCAGTGAGAACTGGGACACGGAAGATAAACGGGTGACTCCAGCAAACTACCCGAAGAAGAAAGTGGCCATAAAAGAGGACTAGAAGGGAGGGAAGCGCAGAACCCTGCTCCCCTCCCCCACCCACAGAGGCGGCACTCTCCGACCGGCAGAGAGGAGGAAACAACAAACCAAAACGGCCAACAAGAACAAACGACGCAGCAAGCGGGACTGGGAGTGGAAAGGAACTATTGCAGCCACCACACCCCGTGAACGGGAGCTGAGGCGAACCCTGCAGGATCCTCCGCGGCGGTGAGCGAAAGGCTCCGGGCGCCATTAGAGAAGAACAAAGACCCCGGGAGACGCACACACAGCCCGGGCTGCTGGTAAGCTGGCGCGGGAAAGCGGCACACTTGGCGCGCGCTTGAAAAGCAAGTGCAGACCTGGATCGCGGCTGCCCAGGTCCCGGCGCCTGCGACCTAGGCTTGCGGGGAGACGACCTAGGCTTGCGGGGAGACGCGCGGAGGTCCTCACTGACGTGAAGGTCCCTCCCTGAGTGAGCAGGAACCAGGCGCCCAGGCACGGGAGCTGTGCAAAAGGCGCCATTCCCGCGCCACTGAACTGGGCTACAGCCCGCGTCCTGGAACTGAGGGCTTTGAACTGAGACCCGGGGCACGAAAATTCGGGGCGTGGTTTCTCCACGACGGTGGGGCACAAGGCAGACACAGCACCCCAAAGCTGTTGAGGTGTACCCTACCATTCCCGCTCTGTTCTCTGTCCCACGGGGTGGGGGGAGGCGAAAAACAGCCCCCCAAGGACAATAGGAGAGATCTCTGGAGCCACCTAGCGACCAGGAAAAAAAAAGTCACTAACACCCTATAAAACAGGACATTTCTTAAGACTGCTTGAAAAGGGCAGAAGGTTTCTGGAGGACCCAGTGGCCAGCCGGGAAGTTATTCCACTCCAGCCCCTTCCGACCAGCAGTCTGAGCCCACAGAGGGAGCAGGCACCCACGTCCGGGGCAGACCGGGTGCGCAGAAGAGTGTGCCTGAAACCGGAGGCGCAGGGACTGCATCCCGCTTTGCCATTTGAGAACAGGGACATTTCTTCAGTAAAAACTGCCTAAAACCAGCAGAAAGCTCCCCCAGAAGACAGAGATGGCTCCTGGAAGAGCCAGAGGGGAGCGGAGAAGTTCACCCAAGATGTCAGTCAGTCCGAGCAACACAGTGTCCCAACGCATACGACAAATTAGAAAACAGACAGTAGGGATTAGAAGAACCACACGCAACCTAAAAACTCCTCAGGAAAGAAGCACACCACAAAAAGAAAACCACTCCCCAGATTGCAACGACAGCAACTTGGAAGAACTTCTGAGCCGTCCAGAAAGAGAATTTAAAATTGCCATGATTAAAAAAGTGATAGATCAGAAGAAGGAAATTGAGTCCCTAAAGAGGGAAGTAAGAGAAATGCAGGAGATCAAAGAATTAATGGAGGAACTAAAGAACTCTGGGAAAAGCAATGAAAGCAGAATAGATGAAATGGAAGAACGAATAAGTAATCTTGAAGACACAGAAATAAAAAGAACCAAAACAGAAAAGGAAAGAGAAGTACGAAGGAAAAAGAATGAAGAAAGACTTCGGGAACTATCTGACTCCATGAGGAAAGGAAATATAAGAGTTATAGGAATTCCAGAAGGAGAGGAGAGAGATGTAGGAACAGAGAAAATATTCATGGATATAATTGAAGAGAACTTCCCAAATGAGAAGAAGGAGCTGAAAATTGATATACAAGAAGCAAGAAGAACACCAAACTTCCACGACGAAAGGAAAAACACAGCAAGACACATAATAGTAAAGCTCCCAAGAATCCAGGACAAGGAAAAAATAATGAAGCTGACAAGAGGGAAGAAACAGATAACATTCAAAGGAAAACCAATCAGGCTGACATCAGACTTCTCTGAAGAAACACTACGGGCAAGGAGAGAGTGGAGGGACATAGTCAACAGACTCCAAGAAAACAGATGCCAACCAAGAATACTCTATCCCGCAAAGCTCTCTTTCCTCCATGAAGAAAGAATATGGACCTTCCCAGACAAAGAGAAACTCCGGAATTTCATTGCGACTAAACCCCCACTCCAAAAAATACTACAAGGAATCCTAAAGCCAGAACCTCAGAGGGACGAATAACAACGAAAGAAGACCAAAAAAAAAAAAAAAAAGTTATTAAAAGAATAAATAAATAAAATCAAAGGAAAGACAAACATAATGGCAAATACAGATGCTAACATATCAATATTAACTCTAAATGTAAATGGACTAAACTCTTCAATAAAAAGACACAGAGTTGCAGCCTGGATTAAGAAACAAAACCCAACCTTTTGCTGTCTCCAGGAAACACATTTAGCTACAAAAGATAAACATAGGCTCAAAGTCAAAGGATGGAAAACAATCCTACAAGCAAATGGGCCAAAAAAGAAAGCAGGAACAGCTATACTTATATCAGATAAAACAGACTTCAAACTCAAAAAAATAAAAAGAGACCCCAATGGTCACTACATTATGATTAAGGGGACAATACTTCAAGAAGAAATAACACTCATTAACATATACTCACCAAACGAAAGAGCACCAAAATATATCAGACAACTGTTGTCCTCTCTGAAAACAGACATCAGAGAAAACACATATGTAGTGGGAGACTTCAACACACCACTATCAACAATGGATAGATCAACAAGACAAAAATAAGTAAAGAAACTAAAGCTCTAAATAAGGACCTAGAGCATTTGGGCTTAACAGACATCTATAGAACACTAAACCCAAAAAAAACGGAGTACACATTTTTCTCAAGCGCACACGGATCATTCTCCAGGATCGATCACATACTGGGGCACAAGACACACATCAACAGATACACCAAGATTGAAATCATACCAACCATCTTTTCTGACCACGAAGGCATCAAACTAGAAATAAATCATAAAAAGAAGGCAAGGAACTATCCTACCTCATGGAGATTAAAAGCCACACTACTGGAAGACCACTGGACTAACGAGGAGATCAAAGAAGAAATTAAAAAATTCTTTGAATTGAATGACAAGGAGGACACCAATATCCTAAATGTATGGGATGCAGCAAAAGCAGTAATAAGAGGAAAATATATAGCAATAGAAGCTCACATCAAAAAACAAGAAAGAACTCAAAGAAACAACCTAATCTCAAAGCTCAAAGATCTAGAAAAAGAACAACAAAAAAACCCCAGAACCAGTAGAAGAAAAGAAATAATAAAAACCAAAGCAGAAATAAATGAAATTGAAACTAAAAAAACAATCCAAAAGATCAATGAAACCAAGAGCTGGTTCTTTGAAAAAATAAATAAAATAGACAAACCCCTAGCCAGGCTCACAAAGGAAAAAAGGGAGAAAGCACAAATACACAGAATCATAAATGAAAGAGGAGAAATCACAACGGACACAGCAGAAATCAAAAGAATAATCAGTAACTACTATGAACAGTTATATGGAAACAAGTTCAACAATCTAGAGGAGATGGACAAATTCCTACAACTCTACAATCACCCAAAGCTAGATAAAGAAGAAATAGAACACCTAAACAGACCAATTACAAGCAGCGAAATTGAAATGGTAATTAAAAACCTCCCCAAAAACAAAAGCCCAGGACCTGATGGATTTACAAGTGAATTCTACCAAACATTCAGAGACGAATTAGTGCCTATCCTTCACAAACTCTTCCAAAAAATTGAGAAGGAAGGGACAATACCAAACACGTTCTATGAAGCCAATATTACACTAATACCAAAACCGAATAAGGACAACACAAAAAAGGAAAACTATAGGCCAATCTCCCTAATGAACACTGATGCAAAAATCCTCAATAAAATTTTAGCTATCAGAATCCAACAATGTATCCATAAGATAATTCACCACGACCAAGTTGGATTCATTCCAGGGGCACAAGGATGGTTTAACATCCGAAAATCAATCAACGTTATCCAACACATCAACAAAAAGAAATATAAAAACCATATGATAATATCAATAGATGCTGAGAAAGCTTTCGACAAAGCGCAACACCCATTCATGATAAAAGCCCTTGAAATTCTTGGGATACAAGGAACATACCTCAACATCATAAAGGCCATCTATGACAAGCCAACAGCCAGTATCATTCTCAATGGTGAAAAGCTGAAAGCAATTCCATTAAGATCTGGAACAAGACAAGGATGTCCACTCTCACCACTGCTTTTCAATATAATACTGGAAGTCCTAGCCAGAGCAATAAGACAAGAGAAAGACATCCAAGGAATCCAAATAGGAAAGAAGAAGTCAAACTATCACTATTTGCAGATGATATGATAATATACATAGAGAACCCCAAAATCTCCACAGAAAAACTAATTCAACTCATCAATCAATTCAGTAAAGTGGCAGGATACAAAATCAACACGCAAAAGTCAGTAGCCTTCCTATACACAAACAATAAATCTGAAGAAGAAGAAATCAAAAAAACCACCCCTTTTATTATCGAAACAAAAAAAATCAAATATTTGGGAATAAATCTAACAAAGAGGTAAAGGACCTATACAAAGAAAACTATAAAACACTGTTAAAGAAATAGAAGAAGACACAAAGAAATGGAAAGACATCCCCTGCTCATGGATTGGAAGAATAAACATTATTAAAATGGCCATCCTACCAAAAGCAATATACAGATTCAATGCTATTCCAATCAAAATCTCAATGGCATTCTTCAAAGAAATAGAACAATTATTGATGAAATTCATATGGAATCACCAAAAACCCCGAATAGCCAAAGCTCTACTGAAAAAAAAAGAAGGAAATGGAGGCATCACACTCCCAGACTTCAAACTATACTACAAAGCCATAATCATCAAACTGCATGGTATTGGAACAAGAACAGACATACAGACCAATGGAATCGAATAGAAAATCCAGAAATAAACCCACAGATTTATGGTCAACTAATCTTTGACAAAGGAGCGAAGACTATGCATTGGAGCAAAGAAAGTTTGTTCAATAAATGGTGCTGGGAAAACTGGGTCGCTACATGCAAAAGAATGAAGCTTGACCACTACCTCACACCATACACAAAATCAACTCAAAATGGATTAAAGAACTAGACATAAGACCTGAAACCATAAAATACATAGAAGGAAATATAGGCGAAACACTACGGGATTTGCACATCAAAGACATCTTTACAGACACATCACCCAAAGCAGTGATAGTGAAGAGAAAGATAAACAGCTGGGACTACATCAATTAAAGAGCTTCTGCACAGCAAAAGAGACAATAACAAAAACAAAGAGAAACCCCACCAACTGGGAGAACATTTTTGCACCCAACACTAATGATAAAGACTGATCACAAAAATCTGCAAAGAGCTGATGAGACTCAGCAACAACAAAGAAAATAATCCAGTCAAAAAATGGGCAGAAGAGCTAAAAAGAAACTTCTCTGAAGAGGAAATGCAAATGGCCAACAGACATATGAAAAAATGTTCAACATCACTTGTAATCAGGGAAATGCAAATCAAAACTACCATGAGATACCATCTCACACCAGTGAGAACGGCACATATTAAAAAAACTAGCAACAACCAAATGTTGGCGAGGATGTGGAGAAAAAGGAACTCTTGTGCACTGTTGGTGGGAGTGCAAACTGGTCCAACCAATATGGAGAGCTGTGTGGAGATTTCTTGACCTACTAAACATAGAGCTTCCATATGATCCAGCAATTCCACTCCTAGGTATTTACCCAAAGGACACAGAAACATCAATTCCAAAGAGCACCTGCACTCCTATGTTTATAGCAGCACTGTTTACAATAGCTAAGCTTTGGAAACAACCCAAATGCCCAAAAATAGATGACTGGATCAAGAAGATGTGGTACATATATACCATGGAATATTACTCAGCATTCAAAAAAGATAAACACATGCAATTTGCAGCAACATGGATGGCACTGGAAGGGATCATGCTCAGCAAAATAAGCCAAAAAGAAAAAGAAAAATACCGGATGGTCTCACTCATAGCAGGAATCTAGAAAACTTAAATAAGGGACCAGGAAATGAATATAAGAAAGTGGAAAATCAAAATCAACAAAAAAACTATGAACCAGAGACACTTTTTGGGGGGTGGGGGGCCGGGAGGGGAAGGATTGGGGTCAGAA